>NC_077234.1:29568093-29868093 GCF_027887165.1 Monodelphis domestica | reverse complement strand
GTGTTGTAAAAGTTAAAAGTAAATCTCAATAATAAAAATATTCTATTTTAGGAGATTTATTAATGGTCATTAAAAATAAAGGAATAAAGAAGATACAAAATAAAGACCATGTGCCCATGGCTGATCAACCCATTTAAAATCCCCACACTTAGCTTACCACCCACCGCCACCAAGCTTGCTGTCATCATGCCAAAGAGGCTGGCTATGTCACTGCCTAATATCCCTTGTCTACAGGAAGTACATCATGACAGGAAGTCAGTGGGCTCCCAGGAAATATAGTTCTTTTCTAGGGTAACAGATTTTCAATTATAAATTCCCCCTGATGATTAATTTGGGGGGCTAGTCTCCCCAAATTGATCCTTTAACATAATCAACTTTTAAATTACAGTAATCTGGGGATAAAAGAGAAAAGAACAAACCCATAATTGTTAGGTGCATTGACAAAAAGCCAGTTGGAGGCAGTCCTCTTCATCATCAGAGTATACATACAAAACAAATGCATTCAACCCCACACAGTTCAAATCACCACATCCCAAAGTTCACTCTGAATCCTCTGGTGCAGCATGTGGTCTGTGGAGACATCTTCATGGTGCCTTCTCCAAACAGTTCACTTTCTGGATTCAGAGAGGTAACATGTTTCTTAGCCTAAAATTTCTCTCAAAAAGAATTTAACCTTTGCATTTTAGAATAATTATACATTTTCCCCCTGAAGAGGGAGTTGAAAAACATAGGGATCACTTAAGGTTGCATGGCTGAGTTATGAGGCATATAAATCAATTGACAAGAGAAATAAAAAATAATTCAAAGAAAAAATAAAAAATAATTTCTGGATGATATATAGACTATCAAAGTCTTATGTGTAAAAATTTTAAGGAAAAGAAAATAAACCTATTTATTGGGTTTAATTGGGTCCTTGAATCAGGGCCCAATTAAAGTAATTTTTATCCCACAAGTCTGTAGGACAAATGCAGTAATATTTTACTTACACATTTGCAGCCAAGACTACAGGAAGTTGACTACAGGAAGTATAAGAGAGAAAAAAGGATTAGATTTTTGCGTGATAGGGAAATGTCATTCCCTGGTCTGATTTTACCTTCACTCTCAGGGATAGAGGGAGCCAGGATGATAGCCAAACTTTGGTACTTGTCTGTGAGTATTTCACAAAGAGTGTGGATACAAGACATCCTGCATCTTAACATATGTCAAGTGCCGCAACCTTGAGTCTCATGCTAGGTACAAGTCCTTTAATATTGGCCTAGAAGTTCATCAATCCTACCTTCATTGGTTTGGTCCTTTTTGACCTTGTGCTCCCTGGCACTGTATAATGGCTCTTTTTGTTCCCTTCTCCTGGAATCAGACACAATCATTAATCACAGTCTCATAATATTTATCAATAAATGGCAGGTTTCCATAGTCTAAAGCTTTTGGGGATGTATTAATATTATAGCAAATAGATATTTTAACTTATATTACTGCAAAATCAAAAAAGTTAAAGAAAATCTTCTCAGTACTGGTGACATGTGATTCAAATACAAAAATGAGAGAAAAAAATTAAAAAACAACAAATAGCATATTGCACATGCAAGCAAAAACAATAATAAAAAAGTTTTAAAAATCAGAAATATATAGCTTACAATCATTGACACACTGTGTCAGCTAGGGAAAGGTAGAATACAAAGATTTCTCACCCAAAATGAGATGCATTTTTCTTTTCAAACTTTGCCATGATCCACTAATAGTTCTTTTTTTTTCAATAAAGAACAGTAATACAACAAGTAATGCACATCTAAAACATATCAAAATCCCCAAGGTTATAACAGCTCATTTAATGACAATAGCAAACAAACCCATTATCATTAGGATTCACATGGGTCTGCTGTATAACATTTAAAACTAAAGGATGTTTGTCACAAGTTTTTCAGGTGTAGCAATGTTTCAAACTTGGCTGAGATATTTTTTTAAAAATCTATTATGCCATCATTACAAAAATGTGACAGAGGAACCTAGAAAAAAACAAGCCTCTGTACTGTTGATGTTGGGTCTAAAAATGTCACCAAGAATCTAGATCATTCTCATGGAAGGTGTAGTAAGTGGAAGAGTTACAAATGAGAGATGCTTCCTCTTGGGAGCCATCCAGGGGTACCATGCCTTGGGATCAACTTCCCAGCTCCTTTGGTATGAAACTGTTATGTCCTATCCATTCACATTTTTACAAATGTGGGATGTTAGGATTTTTATAATTGTACTCCACTTCAGCTACTAAAATGGACCCTTTACCTCTTGTTACAAATAACTCATAGGTAAGCAAAATGATCAGTCAGAGTTGTTGAAAAAAAATCCAAAAATCACATCCAAAACCCCCTTAAAATCAATTTGTGATATTTAGCTCATTAAATTTTCCAAAGGTTGTTATACAATTGTAATCAGTTTTTATGAAGTCCATCCATCCTTTATGTGATAATTAACAAAGCAAAGCTGGAAGCAAAAGCTGTTTTTATGGGCTTATTCAATAATGTTTGTTCAGTATAGTTATAAGGGAAAGGTAACAGAATATAACAGTAGCTAAAACACAGTAGATTAAAATGATTCAGTGTAACATAAGAGTATTGATCAGATTAATATATGAACTTAAAACCAACCAAATTAAACCTTAAAACAGAAAATCGGCAAAATACAATAAAATACAGACACTTTCATAAAACAAACAATGGAATATGAAAAGGCTTAAAATTTTCGCCTCTAGTCTCTTTAAAGTTCCTTTCTCTATCCTTTCAGATTCCTTTTGTCAGAGCTCTTGGATCTTCCATAGTGAGGGAGAACTCTATGCTGAGCATAGTGTGAAGGAATTCCAAATTGGATGAATCTTAGAGACTGGGCAGGCCCAAATGGCAAAGGATTATAGGAAGATAAATTTCTCCCCTGAATCTCAGACAAGATAAGTGAAAGGATCAGTGCACTTATGAAAAAAACATACTAAAACTAGAAGCTGTTTGAAATATGTAATGCACTGCTCCTTCAAAGAATGTACATGCTTGTAATTTACTTCCTTTTGGAAGAGTAACTTCTTTCTTCCCCCTCCCCCCTCAGGTCCCCTGCCACATGGAGGCTAATTATTGCCTAGGGAAAGCACACCCAGGTCTTTTTATCAGCTGCCTGGCAGCAAGCATGGTGGTGGCAAGGTGAGTATTTTGAGATGACTGATTAGCCATGGGCACATAGTTTTATTTTGTATCCCTTTTATTCCTTTATTTATAATTATCATTAATAAGTCTCCTAAAATATAATATTTTTATTATTGAGACTAATTTTAATTTTTTCAGTGTTATGGACAAGTCATTTAAATCCTCAGCTTAGGTGAATTGCTGACTTTCATCAACATGGGGAATTTCCAAGGAATTCTTTAAAACTCTGTTATGGAAGAATTATGGAAGGGGCCTAAGAATGGCAATCTCAGGAAAAGCACAACAGATGGATAGGGATATGTACCAGCCAGATTAACTATATATTCTTATGTCCCGAGTATGAGTGCTAATCTCCAGGAAGCCATCAATAAAAAATCAAGAGGAATGGAAGAGATACCTTAGAACAAAAAAAGACAAATGTCCCACGTCTCAAAAAAGTGAAGAGAGAAATGGAAAATAGAGACCAGGGAGCTTGGCTTCAATTACTGACAAAATATCCAAATGGGTTAGTAAAGAGGTGATTAGTAGACATCTAGAGAAGAGAACAGTGATTATGAAGAAGGAAAATGGCTTTATCAAGGGTACATCAGACTAGTCTTATTTTCTTTTTTTTTGACAAGGTTTGGCCAGGTCTTAGTCTAGCATTTAAGACCTTCCACAAACACACAGGAAAATGAATGGGAGGTAGGCTATATCCTCCATGAACTCTTTATTTGCTTCTCAGAATCCCTAGCATCCTTCAAGTACTCCCTCCTAAATGAGAAAACTTGGTCCCCTTCATTGCTGGTGCCCTCCCTGAGATTACTTCATATAAATGGTTTGTATATATTCAACTGACTCAGCTGTCAAAGGTAGGAACTATTTCCTTTTTCTCTCTTTATTCACACTGCCTAGTGAGGTTCCTTGTACATAGTAAGCACTATTGAATGAATCAATAAGTGTTAATAGAGTGGGCAAGGGTAGATTGAAGCATGTGGCCAACGATGATTTCGAACAAGAAATCACAAGCAATCTCAATCTCTCTCTCTCTCTCTCTCTCTTCTCTGTCTGTCTGTCTGTCTGTCTGTCTGTCTGTCTCTCTGTTTCTCTCTCTGTCTGTCTCTGTCTCTGTCTGTCTCTCTCTCTGTCTCTCTGTCTCTCTCTCTGTTTCTCTCTCTCTCTGTCTGTCTCTGTCTCTGTCTCTGTCTCTGTCTCTCTCTCTCTCTCTCTCTCTCTCTCTCTCTCTCTCTCTCTCCTCACCATTCTTTTTCCATATGAGGAATACTGATAAGCATTGACACACTGTCCCATCAGGAAATCTAGTCAACTACAAAGTATTGCTTGAGTTTTCAGTTCAATTAACATTTTTGAATTGATGAGTGTGCACATTTCCTACCTGTATATATTTCTTGTATTAGTATGTTTCACTTCTTCATTTTGGGGATGAAACTGTGTTTATATAAGAATAGAATTATAAAGAGGGTAAAAGGAGATACTTTCTATTTCTGTTGCTTTGTTTCCAATAAAAAAGTATATTTAATATATTTATTCATTCAGGTTTATTGGGGCACTAGTTTCCTCAAAGATGTGAATCTTGGGCTAGTCACTGAAGAAAGAGTAGAATTTCATTGTTGAAGAAAAGAGAAAGGCATCGAGGTGAGAATGATCATAGTAGGTAGGGGAGCCATAAACACAAAGAGCCTGGTTGGAGGGGAAGATTCATGTAGGTAATTAACAATAACAAAAGTGGTATTGCTTGGTCAAAGAGTTTGTACAGTCCTTTGGGCATAGTTCCAAATTGCTCTCCAGAATGATTGTGTCAGATTACAATTCCACCAATCATGTATTAATGTCCTTATTCTTCTGCATCTCCTCTAATGTTTATTATTTTTCTTTTATTTCATATTAGCTAATCTTATAGATATAAGGTGATATCTCAGAGTTGTTTTACTTTGCATTCTCTAATCAATAGTAATTTAGATTGCTTTGATTCCTTTTTCTGAAAATTGCCTGTTCATATCCTTTGACCACTTGCCAATTGAGGAACTACTTGTGTTCTTACAAATTTAACTTAATTCTCTATATATTTGAGAAATAAGTCTTATATCAGAGAAACTTGCTATAATTCACACACACACATGCACGCACATACACACACATACACATGGAGTTTCCTGCTTTCTTTCTATTCTTGGCTTGAAGGGAGGATTTTAATTCAAGGGTTCTGATAGAAGCCAAGATCACTCTACCACTTAGCTGCTTCTTATAAGATAGATAGGCAAGACAGAGCTAACTGATGAAGGGTTGAGGATATGGACTTGATTCAATATGGAGTCAATTAGTCACACTTTCACTGAATAATTTCATATTCATTCTTTGACATAAAATTCCTTTGCTACCACATTGTTGGCTGGCCATGACTGTGGGTTCTAAAAGCTTTGCAAATGGTACATGAGCCCTGGCAGGTATTACCAGGGCTGAAAAGACTTCACTTGTGGCCCTGAAAAAGCAGCAATGTTCACTGTCTCACTACTTTGGATGAAGAATAATTTGTTCTTACCTCAATTCTTTCCTAGATTTCTCTATAGGGATCCATGCCCAAGCTGAAGCCTCCAAGGCCAGTAGGTATTAAAAATATGATGTCGAATCTAAAAAAAGACATGTTTTAAAACATATATGTGTTCTTATTCCACATTAAGAGAGGCTCATATCTCCAGAATAAAAACTTGAAAATCCAGAGCATTGTGTTAAATTCTAGATGCCATAGCTTAGCAATGATGAGATATCATAGGGAAAGACCTTAAGTTTATAATATTAATAGTAACTGGGATTTATATAGTATTATAAAGCATGTAAAGGATTTAAAAATTTTATTTTTGGGAGGCAGCTGGGTGGCTCAGTGGATTGAGAGCCAGGCATAGGGATAGGTGGTCCTAGGTTCAAATATGGCCTCAGACACTACCTAGCTGCGTGACCCTGGGCAAGTCACTTGACCTTCATTCCCTAAAAAATTTATATTTTTATTACTCTCTTTATTTTTCAAATGAGGAAACTGAAGCTGAAAGAGCCAAGGTCATACAGCTATGTATATGGGGCACAATTTTAATTCAAGTCTTCCTTACTTCCAGTCTGGTCCTCAACCCACTTCAACACCTACTTGTCTGGGAAATTTATGCTACATAAGGATTTGTTCAAGGAGGAGACAGGAAGATTATGATAGCTGCCTTCAACTCTCTGACTGGTTGTCATGAGGAAGAGAGATTTGAGAAATTGAGCTCAACTCCATACGGCAGAAATAGGAGCAAAGGGTAGAAACTGAAAAGATGTAAATAGAGGATTGGGGTCAAGAGGAAAAAAATATTTCTAACCACTGTACAAATCCCAACGTGAAATGAGTGACCCTGAGAAGTAGCAGGTATCTCCACAAAGGAGATCTTTACGAGGAGGCTGGATGACCAGCTATTGATTTGCTATATTACAGCAGGGATACCTTTTGGATAAAGCCTGGACTAGAACGGTCACTAACATCCTGCAAGGCTGAAATTCTGAATTTCTCTGATTATGTGCTTGAGGCAGGAACTAGATCTGAAACCAACCTTTGAAGGAAGATGTCAAAATCAATGGGAAAATAAGTGGGAAAATTGAGAGAAGACACTCTACGATAGGAAGCAGCAGGCTGAACAAAGGTTGAGAGGAAGGAAAAGATATGCTCAGGGGATAATAAGAAGGCCAAATTGGTAGGACTTATTTATTGATTTATTTATCTATTTATTTTAAATTTTATTTAGTCAATTCAGAACATTATTCCTTGGTTACGAGAATCATATTCTTTCCCTCCCTCCCCTCTCCCCACCCTTCCCGTAGCCAATGTGCAATTCCACTGGGTGAAATCAGTAGGAATTAAAGATTTGTGGAGAAGAATGATGGGTGATATAGCTACAAAGGCAGGTCAAGCTGAGATCATGGGATTCCTTGAAAAACATACTAAGAAGTTGAAACTTCATTCTTTAAGCAATGGAGAGTGATTGAAAATTGTGCCAGCTTGAGGGAGGGTAGATGCCCAAATATTATTTTAGGAAAGGTACTTTGGCAATGTTCAGTAAGATGGAAAAGTAGGAGAATCTCTAGAATCAAGGGAAACAGGAGAAAACTCTAATGCTCTGGGTATGAAACATCAAAGACTAGTTTACCATTGATAGGAATAGAAAGGAATGGAATTACAGTAGGCATTTGTTAATCTCTTCCTTTGTGGTAAGCACTTTGCTAAGTATTGTGAATATAAACCAAAAAGCAAGATGGTAGGAAAACTTGGCATAGACCAGGTAGGGCAAGCCATAGAGGGTTTTGCTCTTACAAGTTCATATTCTAATTTAAGGGAATAAACACATTAAGAGAGTTCAGCCTGAAGGTGGGTGGATGGATGGGTTCCAGGGTCCTTGGGGTACTCTTTTGGGAAAGAGAGTCCTTGGTGAAATCTGAATGGGCAGGGTTTGACCTGAGGCTAAGAGAAGGAGTTCTACAAGTCCAACTGTCTCATTTTTGGTCTCTAGGCAGGTGGAGTTTGGGCAGGAACTTCTAAGTGAAGGAATAAATGTGAAAGATAAAAATAATCTAGAAGCACGGGAGAAGAAACATGACCAATAATATATAATACTCAAGTATAGGAAAAATGCTCTGAGAGCTATACAAGGCCTAGTTGGAGATAAACCAAATCTACCAAAGAAGCCCAAAGACGCTAGATTTGTACTGGAGTGAGTGAAAGTAGCCTGACCTTTGTGACCTTGGGTAGGTCAAGTAATTTCCCCAGGTCTCAGTTTCCTCATCTATAGGACAAGGAGATCAGATAAATTGGACATTAAGGTTCATTCCTACCCTATATCTGTAATCCTAAAATCCTTATGCATCATTCAAAAGAAAATTTAAGGTAGAAACATCTGTAAAATAGAAATCAGCACCCTACACAAGTGTGAACCCACTTCAGGGGTCATCCACCCTACAAAGTTCTATCATGATGGCATTCCTTCCCATGCTGCCCTCCTCCAACACCAGCATATACTTGCTAAGGGTTGAGGGACCCCTTTCCCTCATGCATGTACCATCAGCAGTATGACATCTGGACTTAACGTCTTTTCTCTCCCAACTTCCCCTAACAACTATTTTTGCCTAGTTACAAGTCTGTCAAGAATGAATGGACATCAATATTTTCCCATCAAAAAAGCTCTTTATTTTCTCTAAATTTTTCATTTAGAGAGACTTTCAGTAACATCACAAATTGGAAGAGGAATGAAAGTGCCCCACAAGAAGCATTCAGGGTAGACTAAGAGGCCATCTGTGACTCTTTAAAAATGTTGTGTTTACTCTAGTCTGAAGGTATTTTTCTCTTCAACCCATTTGCTAAAATTTACCAGCTGGGAAAGAAATAATTTGCCAAACTTGACTTAATTTGTCTTTCTCCAACACAGCTAGTCTGCCCACTTTGACGCTTCCTTTTAGCCAGGTAATGTCTGCAGACTGCCCATCTGGGGATATGACACAACATTACCCATTTGTCCAGGCTCGACAGGCCGATCAAAGAGATGGACTGAGGCAACAATCCAAGCATAAATGTTATCTTGCCTGAATTATCCAAGTAATTGACTTAACATTTTGCTTTGTAGCAGCTGCACTAGGAAAATTCCAGAGTATTGTACCCATAACATATAATAATTAAAAAGAACAACGTCTTACATGTGGGCAGGCTTTTGGAGTGTACAAAGCCCTTGCATATATATTCTGTTGTCTGATACACATATCACCCCAGGATGGTTAGTCAGTCAGTTCTCACTCATGGTCTAATGCTTTTGCTTTCTATCTTTTTCTTTTGCTTCCCATCCATCTTTATTTAAATAAATGCATAAGAACAACTTTTTGGGATAGTCTATTGATTACAGTCAAAACAATGGAAATCTGGACTAAACATGAGGATAATTTTGTCTTAATAATCATAAATCATTTACAAAACTAATAGTTAGCATTCAGTCATTTGGTCAACAAGCATTTGTCAGATGCTTACATGTGTAAGGTACTGTGCAAAGAAAAGCCAGTAAGCCAAACAAAATCAAGGAGCAGCCTCCCAAAGCTTGTAGCCTGAGGAAGACAACACACAAACTACATACAAATGACACTTCTAGATTTTGGATGGAAGGGAGGGAAGAAGAAGGACAGAAAAGAAAGAAGGAAATATGGAAGGAAGGAAAAAGGGAGGTATGGAGGGAGGGAGGGAGAAAAGGAGAAAGGGAAGGATGGAGGGAGAGAAAGAGGGAGGGAGGAAGAGAAAGAGAGAAAGGGAAGGAGGAAGGGATGGAGGAAGAGAGGAAGGGATGGAGGGAGAGAGGGAGGGAAGGAGGATGGAAGAGAGGGAGGGAGGAAGGAGAAAGAGAAGGAGGGAGGGAAGGAGAAAGGGAAGTAAGGAGGGAGGGAGAAAGTACAGGAGGGAGGGATAGAGAGGAAAGAGGGAGGAAGGTAGGGAGGAAGGGAAGAAAGGAAGGGAGGAGTCAGTGAAGGAAGGGAGACACTGATAGGTCACAGTGTTGCCTTCCCAGAAACAAATAATAAATAACCAAAGATTTTAACTCATCTTCTTGAATCCAACCTTGGACTTGATTCTCTATTTTATTAAGTGCTGGGGTGAATAAAAAGATAAATAAAGCATTGTCCTAAATTCATGGAGCTTGTGAACTTTTAAGGGTGAGGTATATTAACACATACCATAATAAAAACAAAATGGGACAAGTGTGAAGAGAAATACATTATAGAATTGTTTCTGAGATAGAAAAATCAGGATGTTTCAAAAATCTTGAAGTTTTGAGATATTAAAGCTGTTAAATCACAAAACAACACTAAGACTTCTGGCAGCTAGGTGATGTTATAGTGCCAGAGTGATGAACCTGCAGTCAAGAAGACTTGAGTTCAAATCTGGCCTCAGATATGTATAAGCTATGTGAACTTAGACAAGTCACTTAACCCTGTTTGCCTAAGTTTCCTCATCTGTAAAATGAACTAGAGAAGGAAGTGGCAAACTACTCCAGGATCTTTGCCAAGAAACATTAGAGGCTACCAAGAATGAGAAACAACTGTACCACAATAATGCACTGAGATTTAAGGGGGAACCCTGCATAATTTATGGATGACAGTATAATAATAGCTGATACATATTATATATGTATGTATGTGTATATATATATATAGAGAGAGACTGCTTTACAGTCCACAATTTAAACAATTTTATATTTGTTATCTCATTTTATCATCATAATCCTCCAGTGAAGTAGGTCTGACTTTTATCCTTCTTTTACAGATGAGAAAAATACAGTTAGAGAAGTTTAGTGATTTATCCAAGTTCATGTAATAAGAAAGCATCTGAGGTGGAATAGAAACACTATTCTTACTGATTGTAGGCTGGCACTCTAACCACTATATTTTACTTCCATCTCTTGAAGGAGATACAATGTGTAAATATTATTGGATAAAATAATGTAAGAGGTGGGGAATCTCAACAAAAATTAAATTCTATGATAACTAGATTTAGGAATGCAGAAGAATAAATAGAGAGAAGTAGAAACATAAGAACCACTTGAGTGATTGAATAATTCTATATTTTAAAAAGACTAAAGAACAAAATAGCTTTCTCTAAAACTGAAAAAATAGAACTGACTGTTAGAAATAAAAGGTGGAAAATTGTAACAAGGTAGTATACATCCCCCCAAATTAATGGAAGAGACAGAAATAAAAAAAATGCAGAGATGAAACAATAAATCATTGAGCCAAATCAAGATTAAAAATATAGAGGGAAAACATGTGGGATCTATAATTTATAGCAACTGATATTCAAGATATAGAGTTTGATGGAACAATCTAAGAATCATTTGTAACCAATGAAATTATGGTAAAGCCAAAATCCCAAGTGCTTTGCTTCATTGAATAATAAAAGAAAATTATCCAGAAGTATGGGTATTAGAGAACAAAGTAAGAGCTGATAGAATCCAAAGGACACTAGCAGGGAGGGATATCAGATTTAATTCACCCTAAAATATAGTCACCAAGCCTTATTTTTAGGACATGCTTAAAAACTTCCAAGCAGCTATAAGGGAAAAAAATGCAAGAATGACAATCTGTATTGCATACAACTTCTTATCATCAATAATAAATGAAAGAAAGGGCTAGAATATGATAATATTTAATACAAAAGGAAATAGCTTGCAAAATTGAGCATGATTTTAGGAAGAGAAAAATGAAATTTTAATATAATCACTTCTGATAATTACTTTTGAGAAAACAACTTTTAATAGAATCTTTGAAATGCAAACATAATAGACAAAGAAACTTAAGAAAAGGAAATAAATCCAAAAAGTCTGAAAGATCTAGGTGATAATTTGTAGCTTATATAAGGCAAGGAGGAAATGAACATTGTCTTTTGGGAGTCTCATTTTATCAGTGGGTCACTGGAGAAATAAATAGAGAGAAATCATAGGTAATAGTGAGAAAATTTATATTCCAAAGAAAGTAGAGGAATGGAGAGAAAGGTACAACATGTTTGAAATTAGAGCTTACAGCTAAAGGTAATTCAAACAAAAAAAATTATTTGTACAGCAGAACTACAGTATTATTTAGATTGGGAATAGGAAAAGAGAGAAATTATAAGCTATAAAATATAAATTGTAAGAGGAAAATAAATGATGAATAAGATAAAATAAAATCCCCAGGTATCAGGATGTTCTAGAAAAGGGAAATAAGGTTCAAGGATTTCTGAGTTTGAGGGGGAAATTAGGGAAGCATTTATAAAACAAGCTATATACAGTTTACTGGAAGGAGCTACACTTTGAAGTAGTGGGGATGTAGGTTTGAATCTACCTCTGAACCTTAATAGTTATACAGGCCCAGGAACGTTATTCAAACTCTTCAACATCAGTTTTCTGATGGGTAGAATGAGGACAATGATAACTGCATTACTTACCTCCATAAATTTTGTAAAGATCAAATGAGGTGATGTATATAAAATATACTACTGCAAAACTTAAAGCCCCATAGAAATCTTCAAAGTATTCATCTTATTGCTAATTAGGGATGATTGCCCCAAAAGGGAAGGATCCCCACAGAGCTTTGCAGTACTCTCATGAAGAAAGGTTGGACAAGGTTGGTGATAAAAAACAGGAGAGCAAGAAGTAGCATTGAGACAAGGAGAAGGAGAAGCATGAGAAAATAATTTAGTGAAAATACAGAAAGGAAAGAATATCTTCCAGGAGTAGAGAGTGGTCAACAAAGTCAAGCATTGCAGAAAACTCAAGGATAACAAAATGAGAGAAAATGTTGATTTAGCAATTAAGCTATAGTTGGTAAATACTCAGAGAATAGTTTCAGTCAAGGGGATTAAGGTTAGAAATCAGATCTCAAAGGACTGAGTAGGTGCTGCTGAATTTATAGAATGCAGTGAGTTAACACAGATATGATCCCTGTCTCTAGATGGGAGAAAAAACACGTCTGAATTCATAAATGTGATCAATGAAGGGACTGTTTTTAACCTTTCTTTTTATCCCCAGAAGTTAGCATAGTACCTGATGTATAGTAAGCCTTTAAGAAAAGATTGTTGACTGATCTATGCATGAACTCTTTAGAGGTTCATGGACTCCAAGCTAAGAACCCTTTCTAGAGATGGTATGGTCCTCCAGATGTTCTTATATAAAGCTAACACTGATAATTTCACTAAATCCCACAGAACTGAAGAACTTATAAAACTAGATCCATAATCACTTTGAAAGGGTTTAACCAAACCCTAGAGGAAAAATAACAGCACAAATGAATGAATGAATGAATGAATGAAGAATACCTACTGTTCCAACTATGATATGTAATTGTATAGACAGCTCAGAAAACAGATTTATCACTATATTAGATAGCTTATCTAATATTAGATAGCTTATCAAATATGTATTGGTTGTTGCTGTTTAGTCTTTTTTTTAGTTCTGTCCAATTCTTTGTCTTCATGATCCCATTTGGGGTTTTCTTTACAAAGGTACCAGAATGGTTTCCCATTTCCTTTTTCAGCTCATTTTCCAGATGAGGAAATTGAAGCAACCATGATTAAGTGACTTGTCCAGGGTCATATAGCTAATACATATCTGAGGCCAGATTCGAACTCAGGAAGATGAGCCTTTCTGACTTCACATCTAGTGCTCTATCTACTGGGCTACTTAGCTGCCCATGTTTATCCATTTGCACTCATAAATGTCCTCGAGTTAGCATGTTAATAGGTTACATTTTTCTGTATATATTTAAATAGTTTTCTTCATATTTTATATTTTTTATTTATTCTGATGTTTTAATTAGAAATACCTGTAAAAATGTTTTTCTAACCCATATGGCTATTAAGCCTTGGCTATTAAGCCTTGAAGACAAAGAACCACATCTTATTCATGATTTTTCTCTATTCCAATGCCTCCAGAATGTATGACATATAACAGGTGCTTCATATTTGTTGAAAGAATAAATAGATGCAAATATGGTCACATTCTACTACTACCAGATGATAAAGGAATAAGAAATAACATAGTATTAAAAGTAGAATTATTTTTATCAAGAATAACAAGTTCAGAAGAAATAGCAAAACATGGTTTAGGTTCCCTCCCAAAAGTCAGGGTATATAAACAGAACTTCTGCCTTTAACAACATCCTGCCTCCTCTTCTTCCATCCCAAAAGACTCTTCTAAAAATTTGAAGGCTCCAGCAGCAGGCTTCACCTTTGAGTTTTAATATTCTAAAATTGCCATAGGCAAGCATATATATTTCTTACATTTGAAATAATGGCATACCTCAGGTAATAATTTTTGTTCTCTTTCAAATTTTATGACTAAAATATTGAGTGGCATTTTACCACCTGTGTTGATTATATTCTGCATAGCCAGATAGCTCCAGGCAAGTATCATTTCTGAGCCTAGGTGGCTAAGGAACCAGAGGTTTGCTATGAATAATCATGTGTTTATGAAATATCAGAGTTTTCTAGTAGTTCTATTGCTTAAAATGATATAAATACCATAATAGTATTAGAGACAATTCTCCTTGGGGTTTTGTTTCATTTTGTTTTGTTTAGAGATAAAAATAATATTCTTTTTTCCCTTTCATACATGAATTACATCTGCTAGTCTTGGATTTCATCTCCCCCCAAGATTCTGGAATTGCTTGTGGTCAGGATGGGATTATACGCGACTATTTTTTATTTAGCAATAAAAAGAGATCCTTCATTAAGAAGAAACAAACAAAAATCTTGATGTCATCTGGAAAACTTCAAACTCTTCAAAAAGAACCTAAATAGAGTAGAATGTAACTGAAGTGATAGATTCTAATGAACAATTCAGTCAATTTAAAGGCATTTATTATGAAATTAGTATGTGCTAGGCACTGGTGATATACAGATAAAAGTGAAACAGTTCCTGCCCTCAAAGAGCTTATAGTCTATCAGGAGACACAACCTATATCATATTTCTATATTTATATTTAGACAAATAGAGATAGAAATACATGCATGTGGGGGCAGCTGGGTAGCTCAGTGGATTGAGAGCCAGTCCTAGAGATGGGAGGTCCTAGGTTCAAATCAGACCTCAGACACTTCCCAGCTGTGTGACCCTGGGCAAGTTACTTGACCCCCATTGCCTAGCCCTTACCACTCTTCTGCCTTGGAGCTAATACACAATATTGAGTCCAAGACAGAAGGTAAGGGTTAAAAAAAAATACATGCATTTATATATATATATGCACACACACACACATATATATATATATGTATATATATATATATGCATGTGCAAAATAAATACATCAGGATCTTGAGGTGTATTGGCATCTGGGAATCAGGAAAAGTCTATAGAAAAGAATCTAAAATTATTTTTAAGTAGAAACCAGAATTATTTAGGGCAATTTTTGTTGTCATTTTAAAATATCAGATAAACTCTTATAGATTTAGCTGGTTTACCAGGTTCATGAAAAATGCTATTCTAGCTATAAATGTCACAGATGGGATAAGGCAAAGTATGGCTGCCGGGATTCCGGCCATGATGGCATCACATAGTGATGTGGAATCTTGGTAAAGTTCTTTAACTTCTAGATCTTGTTCCTCACCTGTTCTGTTGAGAGTACCTCTTTCTGCTAGAAACCCATGTTTGCAAACTTGAAGTCCTCCTTGACTCTTCCCTCTCCCTTTTTTCTTTCCCATATCCAATCAGTTGACAAGTCTTGTTAATTCTCGGCTAATATCTCTTGCATTTGCTCCTTTTTCTATATTCTGTATTATGAGCTTGGCCTCACTGGAGGTCCTATTGATTCTCATCTAGCCTATTTCAATAGCCTCCTGATTAGTCTTCTGGCTTCCAGTCTCTAACCTTTCCAATCTCCTCTAAACAATAGCCTAAATAAATGTCTCCAAGTACTGAGATGCTTCAGTAATTGCCTATTGCCTTTGGGGTAAAATGCCATTGAATGGGTTGGTACTCTCCGCCCTCCCCCACCCCGCCCCATTTGATACTATGAAGCTCCTTTCCCAGCCTGGCTTCAACCTACATTTCCAAATTATCTCATGTTTCTCCACTTCATCCACTCTACATTTCAGCCCAAAAGACCAAGCTGTGCTAGCTTCCCCTCATATTCCATCTCTTTTATACAAGATCTCCTCCATGCCTGGAATGCTCTTCCTCGTCAAGTCTACCCTTTGGTATCCCTAACTTCCTTCAGAGTGCTACTTCATACACACGAGCTTCCCAATGACATAGAAGGGCTTAATAAAAGCTTATTAATTGATTGATTGGTCCTTCCATATTACAGCTCTCTCCATCTTGAAGTAACTTGATACAACTTTACTGCAAAAGGAGAATGTAAGCTCTTTGAAAGCAGGGACTGGTTCATTGTTGTTGCTGCTGTTTTATCTCGAGCATCCAGCATGTTTTTTGTACATAGTCTTCCCCAAACCTTCCTTTATATAGAGATAGCAACTAGATTCTCAACTCACTTCACTTTGCATCTGCCGCCCTGCCTAGTTTCAACTCCATCCTTTCCAGGATAAACTCAGAGCTTCTAATCTTATCCGTGCTAATTCAAGTCTGGATTGACACCATATCCTTTAGCCTCCTCTCTGATGGGAGGGCTGGTAGGTGTGGTTCCAAACTCCTCCCAATTCCTTCCTTTTTAAGAGGCAGAAACTGATTTTTTAGCTCTTTTTATCTGAAGTTCTCTCTGGTTTCATCTCCAGGAATGAAATATCCCGGCACTGAGTATCTCTTAATGTTCAATCCAATCCCCACCTCTCTTAGTGTATTGTGGCTCCCTTTAGATTGTAAACTCTTTGAGGACAGGACCTGTCTTTCTTTTTAATAATTATATTCCCAGTGCTTACCACAATGCCTAGCCCATCCTAGATGCTTAATAAATGTTTTTTTTGGATTGGATTAGTAAGTACATCATTTTTGTTGATGTTGAAGAGGAAATATGCCTTCCTACAGAGAAGAGAGGGTTAAAGAAAAGGAGTTTAAACAGTTTTAAAATATAAAGTTTATATAAAGTATATTGAGATACCCTATTTCAATTTTCATTGCAGTCATAGTCAAGTTAATTAATAAAATCCATTTTGATCAAGTGTTGTATGTGCAACATATAAGGGAATGAGTCCTGGATTTGGAGTCAAAAGACCTGGGTTCTGCTCCTGCCAATGTAGCATATTACCTGTGCAAAACCTCTCTGGGTCTTTTTCTCCCTCTATAAAATGAAGAGATTAGACTAGATGGATTCCGAGGGTCCCTCTAGTTCTAGATCTGTGAGCCTACTGACTATGTAGTCTTGGACCAGTCATTCAAGTTCCTTTGGTCATAGTTTTCTCCTGTGTAAAATAAGGAAGTTTGGACTAGAAGAAGCATGAGGTCTGAATTCATAGAGGGAAGTTCAGCTAAAAGAATTTCATGTGTAAGTGTTGCCATTATGGACAGCTAGATGGCGCAGTAGATAGAGTGCATGCTTGGAGTCAGGAGTATCTGAGTTTAAAGGTGGCCTCAGATACTAGTTGTGTGACCTTGGGTAAGTCACCTAACCCTCTTGGCTTCAGTTTCCTCATCTGTAAAATGAGCTGGAGAAAGAAATGGCAAACCACTGCAGTATCTTTGCCAAGAAAACCTTAAATGGGGTCAGGCAGAGTGGACATGACTAAACAATCACAACAAATTGCCTTTATGTTCTAAACAGTTTCCTAGCACTCCCCGACAATTGATGATAAATAACAAAATCCTGCCAGAATGTAATTAAAATGATGTGGCACATAATGAATCTCGCTAATAATAAGGCAGCATCTGGGAAATAGCTCACTTTTCTTAGAATTTAGGTCAAGGGCAGAAACATAATTATCATTTTATAGGTCCGCATAACCTGAATTTCCCCCTGTCAAATATACAGCTCAAAATCTGTGGGTACTGCACATTGGATTTTCAGTTTGAAAATGGTGAATGTTCTCAGTTTTGCTAATAAGTCCCACTTATTTCGTCTAAATAGGCACTCCTCACCTTTAAAATGGAATTTGGGAATGACACTTTTTCTTGCCAACAGTAACCATGTATATATGCATATATATGTAAATGTGCGTGTGTGTGTGTGTGTATAGGGAAAGGAATGCAAAGTCATTTCAGCTAGCGGAGTTGGTTCTTTTGGGGGGTGGGAAGCGCTGGGCATCTAGAGCTCTTCTCCCTTCTCCTGCTCTTTACCACAAAACCAGCTGATTGCCAAAGGTCTCTGTCACACCGTAATCCCACCTAACCAAGACAGTTATTTCCGCCTGGGAAGCAGACACCTAGCCGAGGTCTGTGTACTGCACAGTATCCCACTCCAGCTCCTATCCGAGGATGCTGGTTCTGAAGATGTGGCAACGCACGTGTGTACCTGCAGCGTGTACACACGGTGTACAGAGGGGAGGGAGCACTCTTTATTCCGCACCTATGGGTCCTCTGTGTACTTGGGGGGACAGCTACACGCCTTGGACTCCTCCTTCCCTTCACTCTGCGCTCACTTCTGGGATGCGGCCGTGCCAGTGCTTCATCTTCTGGACGGCATGCACCAGAATACCCTTTACCAACACCCAGCCGCGCAGTCACACACGTGCGCACAGTTCCTTGCGCGTAACCGGCAATAGCTAAAAGTCTCCTTTGGTCCTCTTCCCTCTCCCACCCGGGAAGGCCTCCACGTGGACTCCCCGCTGCTGCAGCTGGCTCCGGGTGCCCACGAAAGCTAGCCCCCTCCAGCCCACACAGGGGGCGGGCCGCCGAGCCCTCCGGCCAGACAGACAAAGCGGGCGCCCAATGGAGCTGGGCCCTGCCTCCCCAAAGGGAGGGAGTGGCCGCTCGGACCAGCCCAATGAGCGGCGAGCCGCGCGCGGGACTTCCTCCCGGAATCCCGTTGGCCGGAGGAGTAAAGCTGGTGGGTGACACGTAAGTTGAGTGGGAGCCTGTGTTCGCCCCAGCCAGGTCAGAGACGGCGGTCTGAGTGGCAGTGGTCACTCCTTCTTGGCCCCGGCGCGCCGCGTCCTTCAGCCCAGCCCAGGCCAGGCGCAGCGCGATGCGCCCAGGCTAAGGAGCGGGCCAACAGACTGGGACCAGCTTAGCTTCCCTTTGTCCTACTCTCACCCTCCTCTGGGTGGCAACAAAGTAGCGCCCTGCTCAGAGCCTGCCCGTCCGGACCCGGGCCGGTCTGAAGGCAGTCAGTCCAGCCTACTAGTAGCCCGAGCCAGCAGGAGTCCGCGGGGGCAGGGAAGCGTCAGTCGGCCCGCCGGGCCAAGGTCCAGGGGTAGCCCAGGAAGCCCGCGCCGAAGCATGCGAAGGGCCCCCGCGCGAACGCCAGCACTCGGGGAGAGCGCGCTCAGGAAAAGTTTGCTGCTCCACTGCTGCCCCAAGGACTTGGAGTTGGTGGCGGTGACGACGTCGATGGCAGCCCGCCCAGCAGTGCCAGGGGGCTGAAGCGAGCGCGCACCGCTGTGTCTAGGGGCTCCCGTGTAGACTGCATCTCCTCCCTTCGCTCGGACCCATACCCGATGCTGCTGATGCTGCTGTGTGCTGCAGCCCCCTCCTGCTGCTGCGGCTGCAGCTATTGAGGCACTTGGAGCTTAGAGAAGGAGGAGGAGGCGGAGGCGGCTCGGGGGGCCAGAGCGGGGACTATGGGAAACGGGATGTGCTCCCGAAAGCAGAAAAGGATCTTCCAAACGCTGCTGCTGCTCACCGTGGTGTTCGGCGTCCTTTATGGGGCTATGCTCTACTACGAGCTGCAGAACCAGCTGCGCAAAGCCGAGGCGGTGGCGCTCAAGTACCAGCAGCACCAGGAGGCCCTCTCCGCCCAGCTACAAGGTACCTGCCCCCTCCTCTCCCCCCGGGGCGGAGCGGGGCCGGCCCCAAGGCAGCACTAGAACGGGGCGCCCCAGCTCTCGTTCACACACACTCAAACTCTTTGGCAGGCACAGGCGCCCATACTCAGCCTGACCATCGACTCGCACAGCCCCCATCAAAAGTTTTTTTTTTTCTGCCTCTGATTTATGCCCCACTAGTGGATACGCGGTGATCCTGGTAGCCCTTTTGACCTGGGGCATGAAGTGAGGCAGGAGAGTGATTACTATTGATATCTCCCTGCCCCTTTGCCGGTTAAGCCTTTGGACCCAGCCCTCCCAGCGTCTCCGGATTTTAAGTAGATCCGTAAAATGGCATTGGCAGATCCCCCAAAGGAAGGGGCAGGGTTATGATGGGCATTCTGGAAAGGCCCTTAATGAGCAAGTTAGTTCAAGTCCCTTATCTGACTCCGTCCCAGAGGATGGTTTCTCCGAGAGAGTTTGGATTTTTGAAATCCTTTACCGTGTCATATCCTTAGCAGACATCTAGGGCTTTAGGGATTCTGAGAGATTATCCAGGCCAGCTCCTTCATTTTGTTCAGATAGGGAACCTGAGGCCCGGTAACATGAAGTGCCTTGATCTACCTGCACTTTGGCAGACCTAGCCAGGATTAAAGCCCTCATGGGGCAAAAGGGGAAGTTTCCATCACACCATCTTTTACTCTCCTAGTTGAATTCTAACTCAGTTTCAATGGAAATTCAACAAGCATTCCTTACTATAGTATCAGTGGAATAGTGGATAGAGTTCCTGGACTTGAACTCCAGAAGACCCAGACTAAAGTGGGACTTGAGACATTTGCTAGTTGTTGGACCTTGAGCAAGTCACTTAAAAAGCTCTTTGTGCCTCAGTTTCCTCATCTGTAAAATGAGGAGGTGGAACTCAGCGTCTTGGGTCTCTTCCAACTACTTATCCATGATCCTAGGAAATGCTCACTCTGTACGAACTATAAGCTAAGTATTTTGTTGAGTCATTTTTCAGTTGTGTCTAGCTCTCTGTGACCCCTTTGGGGTTTTTCTTGGCAAAGGAGTGGTTTGCCATTTCCTTCTCCAGTTCATTTTACAAATGAGAAACTGAGGCAAACAGGGTCAGATGACTTGCTCAGAGCCACACAGTTAGTAAGTGTTTGAGGCCAGATTTGAATTTATGAGGATGAGTCTGCCTGATTACAAGCTCAATCCTCTACCTACTGTACAACACAACTCCCCCATACTCAGATGAGTATACAAAGTCCCTGCCCTCAAGGAGCTTACATTCTACTTTGGGGGAGTTAGATAAATAGGTACAAAGATAAGTAAATACAACCCATATACAAATTAAATACAGATTAAAAACCAAAGCACTCAGAGGGTGCTTGCCATGTGGGAAGAATGGGGGTGACGTGGGGGCTTATGGGAATCTATTGACCTTGAGTGGAGCCTTGAAAAGAAAGCATCCTGAGTGTGGATGCAGTGGGAGACTAGGTCAAGTTCTCATTCATAAAAAGAGTGCCCTTCCCATCAGATTCTGTCCACCCCGACTCTCCCAGACCCTCTCAGACAGGCTCAACATCTTCGGAATGTTTCTTTTTTGCTTGGATTCCATCCTGATGTTGAGGGAGAAGAAAGGGTTCTCTGCCACAAGCCTGGCTGAAATTGATCCAGCTAGAAATTGTAGTGTTCTAAATTAAGGCCCGATCCCCTGGTCTAAATAAAGCAAATGGCAAATCAACTATAAATTAGGCCTTCTGGGTTTGTCTTTCCCCTTCAGTTTGTCAGTACAGATGGATTGGAGGGTTTTGAATGTTTACAGTGTATATGCCATGTGACCCTTAATGACTTGTTTACCTTCGGTGGTTACATTTGTTGCCTCCCATGTGGCATATTTTCAAAACTGTTTCTTCTGGACCCAGAGTGCAATTGATCACTTTTCCAGCCTCAGCAAATACCACTCCATAGACTCACTCAGCTTCTATCTATCAATATATCTAATGGAAGTGTCAAAATCCCATAAATAATGCATGGATCCAAAATAAACACTCTGTATGGTAAATAGCCCTAGAGGGAAAGAGTCATTTAACCTTTGGAGACTTTGAAAGTCTTACACTCTAGTTACTCTTCAGCTGTTTCGTACCTACCTTCGCTTTTACACTGAGGAGTCCTGGGATTTGTAGTGAAGATTTTGACAGCCTTTCCTCCAGGATAACTTTCAAACTACCTTCATAGAGGCTACATCTATCTTGTATGTTTCCAGATATTTACACATTGTCTCCCCTACTTGAATGACTGTTCCTTGAAAGCAGAGACTGAGACTATTGTTGCCCTTTCTTTGTATCTTTTAGGTTTTAGCACACTTCAGTAAATCATTTGCTGCCTGACTAATGGCTGTCCAGTGTACCTTGAGGAGAGTAGAATATATACTCTCTGAGGCAGAAACTGTTTTGTTTATTCTTTGACGACTCCCCCTGCCTGGGGTTTTACAAGTAGTTGCTTAATAAATGTTAACTTGACCTGTGTGTGTTGAAGATTGTTATACAGGCACATGAAAGCCGTGCCTTCAGGCCACTCTAGTTCTTTTGGATTTCTTTTCTAATTAAAAAATATTAAAGGAGAAGAGAAAATGAAATGCACCCATTTGTCTGCATGTTTGCTGTGACCAAATTAGAAGAAAGTAAGTATTTTTAGCAAACAAACTTCATAGCTATAGGCACCATCCATCTGTGAGCTGGGCTGGACCCAGAGGGATCTTGCTTTTTGTATCCTGGCTTTAAGGTTGTTTTTTTGTTTTTCTTTTTTAACTGGTTGAATTGACCCATGAGTTATTGTAGGTATGAGGGGTGTGGATTTATTAGTCACCAGCTTCTTTCCGGCTTGCTTCCGTATATCAGGTTGCACCAAACTTATCTTAGAAATCCAACTGGTGTTTTAGAAATAGATTTTCATAAAAAGTGGATGGAGGAGGAAGGAAAGGGGAGGGCTGAAGGTGCTCTCAGATTCCTTGGCTGGGCTCCTGGGGAGAGAAGAGTCTGAGGCCCCCACCCACAGAAAAAAAATTCTGAACCCAAGTGAGGACACTCATAAGCTCTCTTCTGTGGGTTTCTTCCTCAACCCTCTGGCTCTGTTTTAGCTCTGAAAGCAAAACCAACCAACCAAGAAGGAGCCGGGTTTCTCGGCCCAGCTATCTAAACCTCCTTAACAGCTGCTGCCAGAATTTGATGACTGAGCTCTTAATTAATGAATTGGTGCTTTCTTCCTGTTTGCACTCTTGGATTTTTGAAAATAGATTTGATTGTCTTTCTCATTCTTGTTGCTTCATTAGGGAAGTGGGACGGGGAGAATTTAGCCTGATGCAGACTGGTATTTGTAGAGAAGGAAGTCAGGGCACAAAGGAGAAAAAAATGTCCCTTGGAAAAGTTTTGAGTTAGGTGGATGTAAGGCTCAGGCTTTCTTTGGATCTGCTCTTTCCTCCTGAATTGGGATATTGTAATAGTTACAACAGGGCAACAGCAGCAGCAGCAGCAGCAGCAGCGTTGCAAAATTAGGCCAGACTGCTTAGTCAGCCTATATGCAGCTGAGTGTCAGCCCTAACTCAGTGACTGCTTCTTATTTGCTTTTCAATTCAGTTAATTATTTGGTCTTGGAACTACCTGGTTAATGGGGTTTGGGTAAATTGGGACTTGTTTTCCCTTGCCTCTGGAAAAATGCCAATATAGGAAGGGCTCTTGGTTCACCAAAACATACACTCTTTGGGTTTGATAGTTTAGATTTAATCTTTCTTTTGTGGTTGGACTAGACCGGAAGTAAAAGGAAATAATTATAGAAACCCTTCTTTAAAAAATACAGAAAACTTACTCTGTTAACAACACCGATGCCGGTTTTTGCACTTCTGTTTATTTTTATTATTTTTCAGCCAACAGGAATATAGTCATGCAACCACACTTTGGAAACAAACTTCAACCGAAGACCTTGGGGTACAGTAAAAGGGAGGCTTGGATTTAGCTGCCTAGGAGCTGGGTTTGACATCGGGCTCTTCTGCTTACTGTCTGCATGGCTTTAGACAAATCACTTTATCTCTGCCGTAGTCCCTAAACTCTCTTCCAGCTTTAGATCTGTGTTCCTGAATCTTGGGCTGTTAAGGATCCCATTAGTGATTTTAGTACTAAGTGGTAAAAGTCAGGGATTTGGGTACTGGAATGCATAATGTCTCTGGGAGATTGGGTAAGGAGGAGACTTGAGGGGTAGGTTCCCACTAGTCTACAGATGCCTATAAACTTATGTAATCTATTAAATAGAAAGATCCTTTGTGACCTCTTTCAAACACTTACCATGTTTGATTGTTCTGTTATAAGCTATTTGTTATAGAAACAAAGTGGTATAAGAGAGCCTTGGAGCTATGGAGACCTGAATTCAGGCCCTGCCTTTGGCCCATGCTAGCTGGGTGATCCAGATCAAGTTATTTAAATGTTCTAGAGTGCCCACTAAGACTGTATTTGGCAGAGAAGGAGCTGACCTGCATGGGTCAAGGGCACTTCTTACCTTGGAATTTCTAATGTCAGTGAACTCACAGGTTCAGGCTTTATCCTATTCTTGACCTTGGCCTTAGTTATTTGTCTGTGTTTTATAATGTTCTTCCTTGAACTCCTAGTTCCCATCCATTCCCATCTAGAACTTGGAAGCCCTTTGGGAGTAGGGGCCATGTCTTCAATAATTTCTGTATTTCTCTGTGGGCTGGGATTTCACAGATGTATCTGGTAGTAAAACATTCCCCTTTTCTCCTCCTTCCCCTCTGCTCGAGTCTCCATGTGCTCGCATTAGAGTCTGGAGACTGTAAACCTCAAATTTCCTTAGACTTATAAATGTTGGTAATTTCACCATTGGGATATTTCATACTTGGAAAATTTCTTACTGATAGTCTATTGGAATGGGAACCCCATTGGCATGGGAGGTTCCTTCTCTTCCCTTCTTAAGATTACTTTAGGACAGAAACCTTTTGCTGAACAATGGAAAGGACTTTGACCTATGCTTAAGCATAGAACAGGAATTTCTTTGAGTCTTGATTGATTTTAGAATTGATACAATGGAGATACTCCACCCTATTCAGTCCTAATAGGATTGAGTAAGGGCTGCAGCCTAGATCAAAATTTAATTATTCCAATCTCTACCATACTCAAGTTAACAGGATTTAGAAAGGGCTGTAACAAAGGAGTATAGATTTAATCATTTGAAAATATGGCCTTCAACAGACATGTGCAAAAAGCCAGAAACCTCTGGGCGGTCCTGGGTTAAGCGAGAGCCTCCATTGACAGGCAAATTGATGAAGAGTGATTGGTAGATGTGAGGACGGAGGGGAGGAAACTTGGGTGGTGTTTTTTTTGGGTCGGTGTTGTTCCTGGGCTCTGGGGAAGCTTGCTCTGGAGGAAGCTGAAGGTGGGGGCCTCTGAGACTGTTTCTCCATTTTGGACACGTGAGTAATAGGGACTGATCTCTTTTCTTTGCCCCAGCTATCTAAGGGCTTGGGCCTTTTGGCCCAGCCTAAACAGAAGGGGTATTTAAGCCCTATTCCCTTCTCTCCCCTTTCTCTCTCTATATATATCTCTAATTCCTTTCTTGCTCCTATTGTAATTAAACTCCAAAAAAGGCTGACGGCTGACTTGAGTTTTTCATTTAGGAATTACATAGCTGATTCCTTGGCGACCTTAAATTAATATATATCAGTCTTTTAAAGTGATTCCCTTGTTACAAGACCTTGAGTGTCTCTATGACCAATTCCTCGATTATTTCATCATCCAGTCAACAATTTGGTGTTTTGGTTTTACTCACTGTGGATCGGGCTGTTTATCTATCTGGGTGTGCTAGTAACATCCGAACAGGAGAGATGACCCAAAGACCAAGAAGCATCTGTCTTCAGTGAGAGTACGAGACCCACAAACTAGGGGGCTGTTGCCTTAGTGTAAGCTTGAGATTCAGGTTAAAAGGGAGTCTGTGAGTAACGGAGGTGGGGAGATTGTCCAGGGGGCACAAAGGTACAAGAGCGCTGAGCAGGTCTGGGGCTTGGAAGTGCAGACAACTGAAGTGGATGGCTGTATCTGCTAGTCCCAGGAGCGATTGGAGGCGTTGCAGACTTCTGCTTCAGCAGCTATTGCCTCTGATTCAGTGAAATTAAAGGGTTGTGGCTTCTGGTTAGCCTTTCACTGATCTTCTCCTCTGTCCACCTTCCAAATTTAACTCTGAGAACATTAAAAAAAATCTCAATACTACCTTTCCTGGCAAGGCAGTTGCCCTGTTGGTCCAGTCTCTGTGCTGACATCCCTCTCCAATACACTCTTCCCTAGCTGTCACTTCCCTGTATTCGCTGCCTTTCCTATTCAAATGCAAGCTGCTTGAGGGCTGAGGCTATGGCTTGTATTTGTGTCTGTAGCATTTAGCACTGTCCCTGGCCCATAGAAAAGCAGATTTAAGGTAGTGATCTTGCCCTCTTCACCTGGGCTGTCTTCTGAAGATGACAGACAGGGTTATGAGTCAGAACCCAGAACAAAGCTCTCTAGGCTCTTAATTTGGGAGGTCTTTGAGTGCAGAGTTTACTCCAGTCCCCAGCAACACTGGAGCCCTAAGGATTGGGACCTGGGGTAGATAGCCAAGAGTGCTCTTCAAAGCAGGACTTCTGCTCCCTGGGTACCTAGAAACAAGGTGTTTCTCCCCCCACCCCCATACCCCCACCTCTCACCAAGACTATGAAGATAGAGATTTCAATGCACAGTTTAGGGCAGTACTGAGTCTATTCGGAGTATTCAGTAAATATTCTTTATGTTAAATCTGTGCCATGATATTCATCAATTGGATCTATTTTCTCATCCCTGCCCTGGTACTTCATTCACCAGTGCTCATTGCAGCTCATCTCTCATCTCATCCTGTGCCATTCTTATTTATATTCTCCCATAAAATCCTCTGAAGAGTCTTTACCCAGGATGCTAGTGGCCTTCCTCTAGGCTTTTTCATTTTCCATAGTGTAATCGATGATATTTGGAGGGTATGTTTGATTGATCCTAGATAACTAATAGATCAGGTAGTTATCTTCCTTTGCCTATCCTCCTCCCTTTTATACTTTCCTTCCTCCCCTCTTCTTCCCTTTAGTTTCCCCTTCCCCCTTCTTCTTCAGTCTCCTTCTAAGTCACTCAGGGTGAGCTATGATGCTTCAGAGGAAATACTCCTTTCTCTTCTTCATCTCAAGTAAGGGTTTATTGGGGAAAACAGGAAAGATAGAGGATGAAGGTAAGAGGGGTGGGATTTCCCTATCATCTACAATGAGTGTTAGGTTGGAGGATATTGAGAGAAATGGGATTTTCAGTCACTAGCATGAAACTGAGCCAGTCAGAGAGAGATAGATGGACTATTGTCCTTCTTCTTCTGCCTTCAAATCAGCCAGGCCACCTCCAACTTGATTATCCCAAGTTCCAGAGATAAACCCAGCTTCTTCCTTCAACCAGCCAGAAAGCCCAAAGACCTCAAATCCAGTCAAGCAGTTGGCTCTTGCCTCCAACTGTTTCCCAGTCACATACCAAATGGAATCTTCCTTTGATTGACAGATGATCAATCTCCAGCTTCTTGTCTTGCTGAATTTTCTTGTAATTTCTCTCTTCTCCACAATAGGTACTAGGGAACCTTTGTTTTGTGCATCCATTATCCCTCTAAATAAAGGGTTGGCTCATTTCCTTTCACTAGCCAGTCTTTCTTTAGCATCCTAGCTCTACCTCTGAAAGGAACCTTAATGGCCATCTAAACCAATCTGTTAATTTTATAGATGAGGAAACTGACAGATGGTGACCACACAGGTAATATGTATCAAAGATGGGATCAGAACCCCAAAATCTGATTCCTGGGCTGCTGCTTTTTCCTTTTTTCTGTAAGTGGATGATATCCATGTCCTCCCTGCTTGTGTGTAAGTCATTGTGGGTAATCTGCTTTACAGCAGCATGATGTGTATCTTAGACATCAAAAACACTCAGTTACTTTTTGTTTTTCCTGCTCTTTAGGGATGCTGTGGGTGTTATATAATTATAAAAATAATAGCTCACATTTTTATAGCCCTGTAAAGTTTTTAAAATGTTTACCTTTTTGATTCGTACTTCTACCTAGTGAAGTAAAGATATTACCATTATCCCCATTTAAGAGATGAAACTGAGGCCCTGGGAAAAAGTGACTTGTCCAGTGTGAAGTAGCCAGAGATTGTCCAAGAGAAGATTTAAATCTGTATCCTAATTGACCAAAAGTCCAGTGTTTTATCTACTATGCTAAACTCAAAGAACTTAACACAAGAAGGGCCAAGACGCATCAACTGAAAAGATATATTGAGAGAGATGATAGATAGAGAGATAATGTGTTTGTGTGTTTATATAACTGTTATATAATTTAAATGTGAAATATCTATATATATAGAATTGTTTATCTATTTGTATAGCTTTACTCTGAAATAAAAAATGCATCCATTTTCTTTTCTCTTCCTAAATGATAAAACAAAAAATATACATTGCCTCATTTGACAGAGTTTGGTCTCCTGATGTCAGCTTAGGTTCCTGGAACCTTGGTGGCCTTTAGCCTTCTCTAGGCTTTAATTCAGTTTCATCACCAATCTCTCGGTGCAAAATGTGCTTCCTGGGTCAGGCCTTCAAAGGCAACAATAGCCATTTCCCTCTGATTTCTTTAAATTTGAGACCTGAGCACTATCTCTAAACCTCTCTATTTGGAGCTTTCTTGGAACATCTCCAATGCATAGACACATACACTTGAATTTAGTAGACATCAGTCTGAATCTCCCACTTCCAGTGCTCCCTGCTCCTCTTGGCCCTGGGATCACTCCCCTCCCCAGCTTCTCTCCTTTCTGCTGCCTCCTTAGGCTAGCTAGGCATTATCTCGGATAAAATCCCACACCCACTCTAAAATCCTTTCCACTAGGAGGTGGGAGTGCTAAATTTTCCTATTCTGGCTAATCATTTGTAAAGTGGTCTCTTGCTAGTCTGTCTAGAACTGACTAGTCTGGTCCCTTCTTTGAGCACAGATCTTTGTAATACTTAAACACTGCTTGGAACCTAGTAGATTGGATTATGCATCCCTTTAAGAAGTGGATCCAATATAGACCCTAAATGAACATCCTAGTGCAAACACCAACAACATGGAAATAGGTTCTGAACAAGGACACAAGTAATACCCAGTGAAATTCCGTGTCAGCAATGGGAGGGGTGGGGGGAGGGAAAATGATTTTTGTAACCAAGGAATAATGTTTGAAATTGACCAAATAAAATAAACAAACAAACAAATGAATGAATGAATAAACAAACAAACAAACAAACAAACAAACAAATAAATAAATGAATGAATGAATGAATAAATGAATAAATAGAAGAAGTGGATCCAGGAGTCTGAGGGTTTAGCCTTGGTGATTCTTTTTTGTCGTGTCCCGCCCCCCCCTCCCCCGCTCAGGTAGGATGAGATGGAACTTATTTTTTATAAAGTTTAATGCTTTTGTTTTCCATTATGTGATTCTCCCTTCCCAGTGACACTTCCCATAATGGTTAGATATCATCAAACCTCTAGTCTACCATCTCCCTTTGCAGTTAGGAGACAGGCTTCATGAGGGTCTCCTGAAGGGCTTCTGCTGTCTTTGTCTGGAGCTTTCTTTTCCATTCCGGTGCTCACAAGTGTGAATTGCTCTCCTGGTTCGGTTCATTTCGCCTCACCTCACTTCCGCACCAGATTCTCTGAATTCTTCATATTTACAGTGATCTACTTCCAAGGTGGTGGATCTTGTGCCCTGATGGGCAAACTTTAAACCAGCTGATATTGCTTGCAGATATTTTGTTCAGAATATCACAGGAGTCTCTCTGTCTCTGACTTTCTCACAAACCTAACACTAGTCCTCCCAGAAATGGGAAGAACCAATATCTCAGAGGGATTGAATTCTTTTCAGAGGTCATTTTGTGTAGTCCTAAATTTATAGGGGCAGTTACAAATTTTGCCATTTTATACTGCCTTGAGTCTTTTAAATCACACATTATAGTTGAGTTATAACCTATCTTCTGGCTTCCAACCTCATCATTCAGTTGAAAACTTCTCCCCAAAGTCACCAATGATATCTTTTTTTTAAACCCTTATCTTCCATCTTGGAATCAATACTGGACATCAATTCCAAGGCAGAAGGTGGGTAAGGGCTGGGCAATGAGGGTTAAATATCTTGCCCATGGTCACACAACTGGCAAGTATCTGAGGCAAGATTTTAACCCAGAACCTCCCATCTCTAGACCTGCCCCTCAATCCACTGAGCTGGCTAGGTGCCCCCTTCCCATGATATCTTTTTTTTTTTAATTGAAAAAAAATTAATTAATTCAGAATATTTTTCCATGGTTACATAAATTCATGTTCCCCCCTCCCTGTAGATGACAAGCAGTTCCACTAGGTTTTACATGTATCAACCAATGATATCTTAATTGCTGTATCTTATGGTCTTTCATCCTTCTTGACATTTCTGTACCATTTGACACTGTACATACTCTCTGTTCTCTAGGCTTCCATTACACTGGTCTCTCTTGATCCCATCTATTACTATTCCTTCTTAGTCTTCTTTGCTGATCTTTATTTAAGTCACATACATTAACCATAGATTTCCCCCAGTACGCTGTTCTGGTCCCTTTCCTTTTCCCCCTCTTATCCTGCTTGATGATCTAATGAGATCCCATGGATTGAGTCATCATTTTCATGCTGATGATTCTCAGATCTATTTATCTAGTCCCAATCTCTCTCCCAACCTCCAGTCTCTCATCTCTAAATACTTATTAGATTTCTCATATTGGATATACTGAAACATTAAACCCACCTTCAGGCTGCCACCAATCCTTTAAATCACTAACATTCACAATCTTGGAGTCATCTTTGACTCGTCCCTTGCCCTGACCCCACATATCCAGTCTGTTGCCACATCCAAATGTTAAATACCTTTGTAACATCTCTCATATATATTCCCTTCTCTCTTCTGACACCATTGCTACCATTACTATGGGACCTCTTCACTTCATGTCTAGTCTACTGCAATTCCCTGCTGGGTTGGTCTCTCATCTTTAAGTCTTCTCCCTCCTGTAGTCTATCTCTCCACTGAGCTGTTGCCAAAATGAGCTTCCTAAAGTGCAGATTTAACCTTGTTTATTCAATAAACTCCAATGGTTTCTAATTACATCCAAGACTAAATGTAAAATCTATGTAAATGTAAAATTGGCTTTAAAAAAAAAACAACTTTTACCCACTTTCTTAGAATTGATACTAAGTATTGGTTCCAAGGCAGAAGAGTAGTTTGTACTAGGCCAGTGATGGTGAACCTTTTAGAGACCAAGTGCCCAAACTGTACCCTCATGTCACATGTGAGTCACTTCTTTACCCCAGACAGGGGAGGGAGGAAGCACTCCCATTGGACTGCTGGGCAGAGGGATGGGTGAAGTGAAAAAAGTCCTCAGGTGCAGTAGAGAGGCGGAAGGGAGCAGCCCCCTCTGACACTCATGCCATAGGTTCACCAACACTGGATTAGGCAATTGGCCTTAAGAGACTTGCCCAGGATCATGCAACTAGGAAGTATCTGAGGCCAACTTTGGACCCAGGACCTCCCATCTCCAGACATCTATCCACATCCACAGCCACCTATCTGCCCCTAAAATTGATTTTAAAAATCCTTTCAAACCTGGCCCCTTCCCACCCTATCTATAAAGCAGAGATAATAAAGATAATACCTCCCAGGGTTGCTGTGAAGATAACATTTGTAAATCACTTTGTCAGCCTTAAAGCATTACATAAATACTAGTAGTTATGATTATGGTTATGATTATGACCTTTTCAATCTTCTTACAATTTGCTGCCCTCTGGGTATTTCTTCAATCCAAAGACACTGACCTAGTTCCTGTTCCTCCAATCCACCACTTCATCTCCTGACACCATACTGGATCACTGGCTGCCCCTCATGCCTAGAACTTATCCTCCTACCCTGGCCCAAGATATATATAGGTCATATCTCATTTTCTGAAACTCCCCCCTCCTATCTCCCCTCACATACACTGGTCACACCTCCTATCTGAGATCACTTCTAGTTTACATATAATATAATATAATGCATATAATGCTATATCTTGTATGGTCATTAGTAATGTGAATGTGATGGCATGGCTCTTTTGGTCTTTCTTCCTATCCTTGGCACCTAGCACAGTTGATAGCACGTATAAAGGACTTAATAAATGCTTATTTTCCAATTTGAAAAGTCATCATATGTTTTCTTACTCCCATTCCACAAGTGAAGGAGATGAGACTAAGAGAATGAGAAGACTGTGGGTGAGGAACCATCACTCTTGGAGTGGGAATTAAAACTTGGGCTTCTTTAGAATCCAAATTCATCCATCTTCCTGTTCTACTTCACTGTTTCTTGGTCTGTTCCTGAACGACTTTTGGCTTTATTGGTAGAGGGATCACCCAAGAAGGAAACTCCCTTAACCAAAGCAGAGCCTTCTCTGTCTTGCCACCCAGTAATCTTAGGCTGTTGCCTGAGATGCTGAGACCTTAGGACTCATCTAGGGTTCCATGAACCATGGGTTTCAGAGGTAGGACGTGGCTCATTCTCTACTAGTAACTATTCATTTTTATAACTCCATCTTTTGACTAGAAAGACAAATTAGTCAAGCTATCACACAGAAAGGGTTTATGAAGGCCCAAGCACTGCTCTAGGGATAGGAATACAAAGAAGAGCTAAGGTTGATATCATTTTTAAGGTTCACAAAGCACTTTACAAATAGAATTTCATGTTACCCTCACACAGCCCTAAGAGGTAGGTAGTGTTATTATCCCCATTTTATACAGGAGGAAATTGAGGCTTAAGGACATCAAAAGTCACTCAGCTAGTGAATGTCAGAGGTCATACTAGAACTCAAGTCTTCCTCCCTTCAGGTCCAATACTATATCAACTGAATCAGTGAACTGCTTCAAAGAAGCATGTAAGGAAAACAATTTAAAAAAAGTCAAGCCCAAGTCTTACTGACTCAAAGAAGCCTTCTTAGATGGCCTCAGCCCACAGAGATCCTCCCTCTCAAAAATTCCAGTGGGATACATTATCTGTACCACTCACTGGACACTGATCATTCATGACTTTTATATTTACTTAGTTCTTCGTGTACGTGTTTTTGTATATGTGTTTTTGTATATGTGTGTGCATAATGTCCGCTCTCCCATATTAAATTTTAAAATCTGCAAAGGTTAAAAATAAAGGAAGGAAGGAAGCCCCATTGTCAGTGTGCTGTGTATAGAACTATCCTTCTTTAGACCTTCTTTTTAAAATTATATTCTCAAAAAAAAGGATGAAGCTGAGATCCTCAACAAAACTCCGAGTTGACAAGGCATTGTACCCATCTGTACTTCTGAGGACTGGAAATGGAACACAAGACATTTCATTTTTGTTGTTCAGTCATTTTTCAGTCGTGTTTGACTCCTTGTGAGCCTACATTTGGGGTTCTCCTGGCAGAGACACTGGAATAGTTTATCATTTTCTTTTCCAGCTCATTTTACAGTTGAGGAAATTGAGGTAAACAAGGTTAAGTGACTTGCCCAGAGTCACATAGCTAAGTAAGTGTCTGAGATCAGAACTGAACTCAGAAGATGTCTTCCTGACTCCTGACTCCAGACTTCGGTCTGCTTCACCCCCTAGCTGCCCAGCATATCTTTTACACGTTGGTTATTGATAGTAAATTGTTACTGGCTCTCTCAATAATAGAGGTTCCAGATATTAAGGCTTTTACATTTTTTATAGCTACTGCTGAGTCTCTGGAGTGCAGGATGTGCCCATTTCAAATCTTCTCTGCATTAATGAGCACTTCAGTCCTTGGGAAATATTAGTCAATGATGTTACGATAACGGCTCGGTATCCAAGGATCCTTATTTTAGTCCTTGGTCTGATGGGACCTCCTTTCCTACCATGTAATAGAACAGTATTATGCTTTACTCTGTAGCAGTGGTTCTTAAGTGGGGGTCCATGGCCTTGGATATTTCTTTTTAAATATTTGATCATTGTATTTCAGAACAAAGGTTCCTTTGTAATCCTTTGTGCTTTAATTTGTGCATTGTCAAACTGTCTTCAGGGAATGAGTCCATAAGATTCGCAAGCCTGACAAGGGTCCAGGGCACAAAAAGGAAGAAGTGCACCTGCTTTGTTGGAACTTTTGTCCCCAGTTAGGAAACACTTGGGTTGTACCCATCATGGGATAGTGGACAAAATCCTAGACTTGGAGTCAGAAAGACCTAGGATCAGATCCCATCTCAGATACTTATTTAATTGTATGACTCTGAACCAATTAGTTAATTCCTCTGTGCCTCAGTTTCCTCATATGTGAAATGAAAGGGCTGGCCTTGATAGCCTCTAAGAGCTTTTCCTGTTCTCAATCCAGGATCCTCTGACCAGCTGGCTCTGCTTTTGGCAGACATGACTCAACTTTCAATGACTCTGCCCGTGAATGGAACCATCTTAAGGGTCTATAGACCAGAACCGGTTTTTCATATGTTCCCCCCAGACACAAGTGTCTGTCATCTGAGTAGAGAGCCTCTTTGAGCTGGAAAAAGCTGATTTCCAGAAGGTCAGCTTCAGGGTGATGACTTATTTCTGCCACAGTCATTCCTGACCATCTTCTAAGGTGTTGAGGGTTGGTGATCTGTGAGTTGGAGGTGTAACCACCCTTGTGAATTACACAGCTTTAAAGTAAGCGGAAGAAGCATTTGTCTTTTTGGGTCCAGTCTTGTGATCCCTTTGGCGTGAGGAAACTCTTCATCAGATAGATAACTCTTCACAGATTCAGATCAGCAACTTCTTTATAATTTGTAGTTAGGAGTTGCCTGGAGCACTGAGGAGTGACTTGTCCAGGACCACAGTCCAGTATAGAAAAGAGAGATTAGAATCCAGGTCTTCCTTACTTCAAGACGTACCTTCTCTCCAATGTGTCATGTGGTGGTTATAGTAGATAAAGCTATCTCTCAACAGCTGTATTGTTTTATTGCTCCTGCAGTTTAAAAAAACCCTTTCCTTATGTCTTAGAATCAATACTTTGTATTGGTTCTAAAGCAGAAGAGCAATAAAGACGAGGCAGGTGAGGATAAGAGACTTGCTCAGGGCCATAAAGCTAAGAAGTGTCTGAGGTCAATTTGAGCCCAGAACTTCCTGTCTATAGGACTGACTCTCCGTCCACTGAGCCACCTAGCTGCCCTCACTCCTGTAGTTCTAAGCTGGGCTTGTGATTTCATTCAGATATGGAAATCCTCCTCTTCCAGTGGAGATTGGCACCTACTTGGCATTGTCGAGTTTCAGAGGCACTGGGAGTTTATGGGGCTTGGCCAGGAGTAGCCATCCAAAGCCAGACTCTGCCCCAAGTCTTCCTGACTGTGCCTCTCAGTGGAAGGTCAGCCAGTGAGGCTGTCACTATAATCAGTTTTCCAAAATCACAGGACTCTCCGTAGCAGAGATTTCAATGTCTTTACATTAATTAATTAATATTAATCCTTTAAATTCTACGGGTTGGAATGCTAATGGATTTATTGCGAATGCCAATGCCAAGTTCTGCTTTGGTCTTGGATTGGTAGAATGGGTATATGCCTGACCATCCTCTAGGTTGGGAAGTAAAATCACTGCTTTTGGCTCCCTCTTTTGAGAGTAACTTTGCCAACACAAAGAATAATTCATGAAAAGCAGATTGATGAAGGGTGCGACATCCAGCCAAAATGAATGACTAATCATACTCTACAGCAAACCAGAGGCTCACTCTTACCTTTATACATGAGGATGTGAGGATTCAGGTAGACAGCAGTTGGATCAATATCAACATGGTTTGGGGTTTAAATTAAATCTCTCTTCCCACTCCCGTTGATAAAAACTGACTTAAAACAGTTGAAGTTATATACAATTGAGTCTGTCATTTTAATTGAATAGCAATTGATTAGAGGTGACAAAATTCCTCAGTGTTACTCTCAATAGGAGGCATCTGTGGCTCAGTGGTTAAGAGCACTGGATCTCAAGTCAAGAAGACTTGAACAAATCTAGTTTCAGACACTTCCTAGCTGTGTGACCCTGAGCATGTCACTTAACCTCTGATGGCTTGACTAAAGGATCCTCTGGAGAATGAAATGGAAAACCCCAAGGTTATTTTAGATTTGGAAGGAACCTTGAAAGCCATCTAGTCTAATACTCTCCCTTTTTTATTTTTCAAGACATGAAGAGACCCACAGTGACTTGGTTAATCTCACACAGCTAGGGAGTTCAAAGTGGGATTTGAACTCAGGACTTCTTAGTTTCAAATCCAGCACTCTGTCCACTAGGCCATGCTGCTTCTAATTCAAAGTTGTGAATGACAGCATCTGAGCAGGGCTGATGGAAGTAATGTGACCCTGCTTACAAAGTGGGTATCTGAAAAGCTGAGAACAAATCCAAAAGAGCTCCTAATGCCATTTTCCATTGCTCTGAACTCTGATTCCTGATCTACATTTCAGGGGGGAGAACATTGCCCTTATAGCTAGTAAACACGCCAGAGTCAAAGTCTGTTCTGCCTTTGTTTGGACAGGTGACTCACAGAGTTGGAGAACGAATGTTAGGACAAGAACTCTTTGAGGCCAGGGAGTGAGCGTCGTGTTTTTCCACTTTATATTCTCGGTGGCCAACGTAATTTCTTGTCTGTGGGTGGCACAGTGGGTTGAGCACTGAGTTTGAAGTCAGGATGACCCAAGTTTGAATCTTCTCTCAGATTCTTGCTAGATGTGTGACCCTGGACGAGCTACACACCTCTGTTCGCCTCAGTTATAGTAAGAGCACCTATGTCCCAGAGTTGATGTGTTATGTGCTTTGCATACCTTATAAATTTTAATTATCAAAATTATCATTGAATTGAGAGATAAAACTGACCTTAGAGGTTATTTCCTGCCTGATGCTTTAATCCGATGGGTAGTTGGCACCAGCACCTTTTCCATTTACTTATTAGCAGATTCATTTCTTCTGGTTAAGGTCAAGAAAAGATCCTGGGTAGAGAGAAGACCCTTAACGCTGTCTTTTATGTCAGAGACTTGGCAGCCAAGGAAGACTTCCAAGGGTCCAAGGCTTCATGATTCAGGCCAGAGCTCCTCCTCAATTGGTGTAGCCAGAATATTTTCATGATCTAGTGGCCACCCATCCAGTATTGAGTCACTCCAATTATCTAGGTTCATCCTAGGGTGAGGGTAGGCTGCCCCCACCCTGCCTTAAAGCCTTTTCCACCTGCTTAAGAACTGGGAGACTATAGTCTCCACTGGTATAAACTGGTCAGCCTGTGTGTCCTTGTTAACTCTGTGTAGGACTTTAATGGAGGAAAATATAACAAACTTTTAAAGTTATTATCCCATATTAATTGCTCATGTGTACAAGGATCCTTGTACTACTTACAGATGGTTCTTACTCATTAAAGCAGGCCTGGGAAGACCATTGCAGAATAACATTTTAACATTTGACTTAACTTTCTGTTCCCAAAGTAATGAAATCTGGAAACCTGCTATAGTTTATTGAAGTCTTCTATAATTTGGAGTTTTCCCATAATTCCGATTTTCCTCTCTCCTCACTTAATTTAAATGAGTGAGATTTTCTGAGAAGTTGGCCAGATCCTATTGGCTGAATAAATTCCCCTGTGGAAGATACTTTCAGTCTGGAGTCCATGGATACATTTTGGAGGAATCTGGGAACTTTTAAGAGGTAGGTAGATAGATAGATAGATACAGCAAAGCACTGTGGAGTGCTCAGGGCGTGTTGGAGCACAAAGGACAACAGGGCCATCCAATGCAGCTGAGGAAGTCTCCAGGTGTAACGACTTTTCGTGCCAATGGACCCAGGCTTCCAACGTCAAGAGAGGGGGACTGTCTCTGTGCATCGACTTTTCCACTTGAATCTTCATGCACAGGTGTCTTTGTGCACAAAAACGCACAAAGACAATCGTCATCCTCGGTTACCGAGAGACTACTACTATATAGATAGATACATAGATGGATAGATGGATGGATGGATGGATGGATGGATGGATGGATAGATAGATAGGTAGATAGATAGATGGATGGATGGATGGATGGATGGATAGATAGATAGATAGATGAATATATAGATAGATGGATGGATAGATAGATAGATATGGGATGGATAGACAGACAGTCAGGTAAAGGAGAGAGGGAGAAAATGGATAGATAGATAGATAGATATGGGATGGATAAATAGACAGGCAATTATTTCCTTTGTATCCCCATATATTTTATTTTATGCATTTAAAACCATTGTTTAACCAAAGGGTTCATAAACTTCTACAGACTGCCAAATAAGCCTATGGCATGAGGGTTAAGGATAAAAAGCCCCTGCCCTATGGGTGGGAATATGAAGGTGCTTTTGAAGGTAACTCATTCTCAATCTGATGGGATATGATTTCTTAATCTCCAGGAGAGTTCTGAGTCAACTACATGGTCATTCAGGGCTACTAAAGATACTAACTTATTAATTCTATTATTAGCCATGAATACTATTAATTACTTATAATAGATTGCTTATATTCTAATTAATACAGCCATATTCATTTTTTTAGAGGCCGGTCTTTTTAATTCCTTTAAAATTATAGTGTTAGGTTGGATTTCTAATTTTTTTAGGTATGTTTATCAATGCATCAAGTAAAAGAGACTGAGAAGTTCATATATATGATGCGATGCTCTCTTTCTTCTGAACTATAGTATGACAAAATGAAGCATTTTTTGTTTGTTTACTCAGAGGGAAATTCATAAAATAAAGATGAGTTTAAAGCTACTGAAGGCCAGGCAAGCTCATTTTAAGTGATTTTCCTAACTAATACTGTAGGAATTCAAATATAAGTTCCTTGAGGGCAGGGGTTGGCCACTCTTACCTTCATATATCCTCAGTGCCTAGCTTATCAGCTGCCGCCCTAATTCTGAGACTTGTTTTTTAAATCAATAAGAAATTGGTTATATAAATCTTTTAGTTTATTTCCTAGATCCTCTGGAAGGATCTGAAGGAACTGTCCAGTCCAAACCACTTCTTTTTCAGAAGAGGAAATGGAGATGAAGATGGATGAAAGGACATCCCAAGTTTCACAGATGGCACAGCTGGGGCTAAACCTCATGTTCTCATTCCTTCCAAGGTGCTTTCCATGACCTCACACTGCCTCTGGAGTTAAATTGGATTCAGTGATGACTTCCTTAGGATAGGGGTTGTGATAGAGTGGAAAGTTTTGGGATCGGATTTAGAATTTGGGATCAGAATCACTGATTTGGATTTTTGCCACTTATTTCCCATGTGACCTTGCCCAAGTCTTTTCCTCTGTCTCCACCTCAGTTTCCTCACCTATAAAGTGAAGGTCACTTGAAAAGTAAAGAGGTCCTCTAAGGGCCCTCCGTTCTTCATTTTTGATCTTAAGTGACTGTGCCAAGCTAACAACTTGGACACAGGGTCCTTGGGAAGCAATTCTGATTGTAATTGAAGTGAACATTTAATGCTAAATGCCATCCCATGGAATCTTTATGATTCAGATTTTTAAAATTACATTTGTGTGGGTGGAGATTGCTATTAAAGGGCTCTTGGAACCTTGGGATCCTGCTTTGAGCTCTGGAAATGAGGATTATAAAATGAATGTTTTTGTGTCCCAGCTTTTTTGTGTAAAATTATAAAGGTTTTGACATTTCTTTAAAAAGACCTTAATGCATCTTTTAAACTCCTAAAGAAAGAGATGAAATGATATAAATTAAGGCCTGACATTAATTATAAGGTCTGGGAAAGGAGGTGGGAAGGGAGAAAAATGAGAAAATAAAACGCCAGTGCTTATTAACAGTCACATGCAGGCAGGGCTTGGATTTCTTCTCTTTGGTTGCATAATTAGATTCATTCATGGGCGAAAAAAGTAAGTTTATACCCCCCGGAAGGTAAGTAAAGGCACTGAGAATCCTTCAGTGCTGCGAGGTACAGTACAAAGTTTGCTACCAAGAAGTCTAGTTGAAAATTCTTAGTGACCGTGGGGTTCCCCCCCTTTTGTAGGAACTTGAGATTGAAATATATTTTTAGAAGTAACAGCTTTTTGTTTCTGTGATTCTCTCCTGCCCATTGCAGCCTGTTTGATCTTGAATCTGGCTGTCTTTGGAGGTAGTGATTAATGTGTTTTACAGGTGGTAGGTTAGTCTGGGACAACATGATCCGTCTCTTTTACTGTATTCTTTAGGCTATGACTTAGAAATTCAACCAAACAGCTGTTTATTAATGACCTACTATGTGCTCTGAATGCCAGGTACTAGGAATTCAAGGACAAAAACAAACAAAAAACATCCCTGGTCCTTGAGGAGCTTTATATTCTGCTGGGGGACTTCAGGCACTCTAGAATGTACCGGGGTCCTGTACCAGGCACCTAAGGCACCAGGACAAAATTCTATCATTCTCTCTCGCCCATCCACCTCCACATAGCCGATCTATTGCCAAAGCCTGTCTGTTTCACTCTTGTAACCTCCCTTGAATACAGCCCCCTTCCTTCCCCACTCTAATCAGTCTTCCATTCAGTCACCAAGGTGACTAAAGCACAGGTCACCAAAGATTTTAATTGTCTAAATAAAAAAATGTCAAATAGTACAGCTTTATGTGCTTAATTATTAAAAGGGGCTCATTCAAACTTAAAGGGTCATTCTGGCTTCAGTTTGGTCTGGATTTTCTTCCCATCCTCTTAGTGGCTTATAAATTTCCTGCATTATAATACTTCCATACTTTTTTTTGTAAGTAATATTTTATTTGATAATGGCATCCTAGATCTAGGAATTGGTTTAACCCCTTTTCCTATGGTGTTGATTTATCATTTAATAAACCAGTTTGTGTTCTGTGAACGTTTCCACTTGTTCTTTTTTTTTTTTGGTGATCCTAAAGCACAGGTCCCACCATGGCTCTCTCCCTATCCCTCTAGTAAACTCCAAGAGCTCCTTACTGCCTCCAGGATCAGATTAGAAACTGCTCTGATATTCAGAGCTCTTCATAATGAAGCCCCTTCTTACACCTTACTTCCCAGCACATACCTTTCAACTCCTGGCTGTTCCAAGCCATTCTGCTCACTCTAGGTATTTTCTCTGGCCATCCCCCATGCTTGGAATGCTCTCCCTTCTTAACTTTGCCTCCTGGCTCCCCTGGCTTCTTCCAAGCCCCTTCTAAAACCCTGTCTTCTATTGGGAGCCTTTCCCAGCTCTTCTTAATTAGTTTAATTTTTCCCAATTATTTGTTTCCTGTGATCAGCTTCTTTGTACATAGATGTTGCTTCCCCTATTAGATTGGGAGCTCTTTTGAGGGTCTTTTGTCTCTCTTGTAGCCCCAGTGCTCAGCACAGTTCCAGGCACACAACAGGCACTTTAAATGTGTTTATCCACTGAGTGTATCTAAGGAGATCACCTTTGTGACCTGCCATGACCAAATCATGTGGATCATTTGTGGCCAGTCATCCGGTGAATGGCTTCCTTTTCTCATTTACCAGTCTGTGGGCTGGGCTGCTAAGGACGGATAGTATCCGTCCCTGTGTCTCCCCAGGCTGATAGTTAAGTCCAGGTGTCAAGTTTGATAGGGTTACTGTTAATGGCTGCTATTTATGTAGCATTTTAAGATTCACAGAGCACTTGACTACAGTATCCCCTGTGAATCTCCCAGAGGACCCTGTGAGATAGGTGCTATGTTATACAGTTGTTTTTTAGTCCTGTTTGACTCTTCATGACTCCATTTGGGGTTTTATTGGCAAAGATATTGTAGTGGTTTGCCTCTTCCTTTTCTAGCTCTATCCTCCAGAAGCGGAAACTGAGGCAAACAGGGTTAAATGATTTACCCATGGCCATACAGCTAATAAGTGTCAGAGGCTAGACGAATCTTCCTCACTGCAGTCTTGACACTGTCCATTGTACCTCCTAGTTGGTCTAGATACTACTATAGGTGTTTTAGAAGATTTGAGGCTTAGAGAAGTTATAGGACTTGCACTCAATGCCTGACACTGTCCATTGTACCTCCTAGTTGGTCTAGATACTACTATAGGTGTTTTAGAAGATTTGAGGCTTAGAGAAGTTATAGGACTTGCACTCAATGCCTGACACTGTCCATTGTACCTCCTGGTTGCTCTAGATACTACTATAGGTATTATTTAATCTCCATTATAGAGATGTGAAGACCTGAGGCTTAGAAAAGTTATGGGACTTGCACTTAATGAACACAATAATTATATGCCAGAAGCAGGATTGGAACCCAGATCTTCTCACACCCAGCCCAGAGCCCTATTGACTAGGTTTCATGGTAAGAAAGACTTACTTGCTTTGTCCTTAGTCATTGAGATACCTCAGTCACCTCCATGTCAAGGTATTGGAATAGGATGTTCATGGCAGGCTTTGTGCTCAGTAGATGCCTCATAATTTGGAAGGAAAATGAATAAACACGGCCTCCTTTTGGGGTTCTGGCAAAAGTGAAGAGACCCCCCTTTCCTGAAGTTAAAACTCTGTAGTCCTTTGCTACTAGTAGTAATGCAACAAGCCAGGACACTCCTGAAGAACTTGTGTGAAAGAACACTACCCACATTGAGAGAAAGAACTATGGGAATAGAAACGCAGAAGCAAAACATGACCTCACTTATCACATGTATATATGGGGTCGTGATTTGGGTTGAGGCTTTAAAAGATCGCTCTATAGTAAAAATGAATAATATAGAAATAGGTATCAAATGATAACATTTGTACAACCCAGGGGAATTGCTTGTTGGCTCTGGGAGGGGGATGAAAGAGGGGAGGGAAAGAAAATGAATTGTGTAAATATGGAAAAATATTTTAAAATAAAAATAAATCTATAGTCATAACAAGTGGTGTCTAAATAAGCTTGGTTATGCATTTAATGAAGGGAACCCTGGATGCCTTCATTTCTCCATTATGAACTGGTCAGAAATAATTTTCTTTAAAAATGCCCTTGGTGAGAGGAAAGGTAGGGCATGGTGAGGAAACTGACAAGTAATTGGGCTGTTCCTTTGGTCAATCAGTTCTTTGGGACCCTGATCCAAAGGAAGCTCAGACTACCCGAGAGAGAGAGACAGAAACAGAGAGACCCAGAGGGAGAGAGACAGAGATGGAGAAGGAGGTTTCAAAAATCACCTTGAAAGCTGAGCTGATTATCACTCATAGCTTTTTCTTTCACTTTTAATTCCTAAGTAAAAAAAAAAAACAAAAACCTTTAAATAGCTGAACACTTAAAAATAAAACCTTTGCATATATTTGAACCTGGAAAAAATAAAGCTGTCTGCTAATTGCTAAGACAAGAGCAAGGCTGAACTTTCCCCTTACTGTCCCAAGGAGATCTATTAGATAGAAGTGTCAGTTTGTTTTAATTTTTATCTTAATCATCAGCAAACAGAAGGACAAAAAAGAAGATTGAATATGAAACGGTAAGCTTCTGTTCTGTGTAATTTGTTTAAAGAAGTGTATATCATTAATTTAATGAAGGAACAAAAAACATTGCTATCTGTATCCCCTTCTAAGCCCTGTTTGCTTCTGTCTCTCTTTTTTCTCTGTCTCTGTCTGTCTCTCTCTTTTTTCTCTGTCTCTGTCTCTGTCTCTGTCTTTCTCTCTCTCTCTCTCTTTCTCTCTCTCTTCCTTTCTCTCCTTCTTTCCCTCCCTCCTGTTCCTCTCTCTCTCTCCTTCTCTGGTAAAGGCATTTTCCTCCAAGAACTCTCTTATCACCTAATCATTCCTTAGCTTTTCAGGCCCTGAGGTATTACTAAGCAGAGTCTGGCCCATATCTCCTTTCTCTTTTGTTCTGTAGCTAGGGCTATTTTAGGGAATGAAACATCATGCTAAGCCAAGTCACTAGAGAAAAAGAACTGCTGGGTAAACTGAAACTTTGGCTCTTCAGAACTTTCAGGGGCTAAGGGGCTTTGGACTGCCCAAGTTGATGTTGATGTACATTGAACACTGACCTTTTTTTTTGATTTTTCCAGCTTGGAATTTCAGTCATTCCAAAATTTCCCTCCTGCCTCTTAAATGACATGCACAGAATGGAAGGTGATTCATTTTCCTCCCGTTTTTTTGATGTCTGCCTTCATGGCAGCCTCCTCTAGCCTGCACATGCTTAAGATGAAAATGAAGCCAATCTTTCCTCTCCAGAACACCAAGTGTCAGGCCATTGTGGGTTGCTTTGTCCCCAGATGGGTCTGATTTTTTAAAATAGGTTTTTCTTTCTTCCTCGCACTGACATCTCTCCTTTCGTGGTACTGAGAGTAGGCAGGCGTGCCCAAAAGAGCCCCTTCTACTTAGCTGCTGATAAACTACTGTAGCAGAAACAGCAGAGTGTGAGCCTCCATGCTAGGAAGACCTGAGGTCAGGTTCTACCTTGGAGACCTGTCAGCTCTGTGGCTCTGGGGAAATAGCTCTTATTTCTCCATCCTTGAGGCCACTCTCTTTTCGAAGGCTATGTAAACTTCAGAGGAAGTGCCAGCCTGCCTTGGTGGAGGGAGTTTCTCAATCAGTGAAGTCATACGTCTAGTCCTTATCCATAACCTCCAGGGCTATTATAAACTAAATCAACTCTGTTATAAATTATGCAAAGCAAGAATCAACAGACCCTGAAGGAAGGCCTCAATGATTCTTCTATGAGGAAGGTGGTTGTCTTGGCTGCTTCCTTCTTGGCTGTGTTTGCAGGCTTCCCAGACCTTAGTAAGTGAGGTATCTCGTCATTGTCTTTCTTCTTCCTTCTTTTTATCTCTAATATACATTTCCAATTCGGAGCAATTATTAAATGCCTGTTTTGTGCCAGGCACTGTATAAAGACTTCCCTTCTCCTGATCCTTTATTTGAGGGACCCTAGCAAGGAGGTACTAATATTGTAACCTCATGTTATAATTGAGGAAACTGAGGCAGACAGGTACAATGAATAGCCCAGGGTTACATAACTAAGAAGTATCTGAGATCAAATATGAACTGGGATCTTCCTTTATATGGCGGTGTCTCCTAGCTGCTTACTCTTCTTTTCTCAAGTAAGGCGGTTTATTGGGAACAACAGGATGGAGAACTGAGGTAAGATGAGGTGAGAGGGATGAGGGTTTCTCTAATCTATAATGAGGGATAGGAGGATTTTGGGAAATGTCAGTCCTATCACAACTGTGACTCAGGGACAGTCAGAGAGATGGAGGACAACTGTTTTTCTTCTTTTCTTCTTTTAACCAGCCAGATAATCTCTGCTTGAGTAATCCAAGTCCAGACTCTGTCAAATACCACAAAGGTCTCTCTCTGCCTAGATCAGAAAAAAGCCAGTCTCTCCCTTGGTCAGAAACCCCAGAGAAGAAGTCTCTCAGTTCATCTCCTCTGGCCAGGCTCCAACTGACTTTTCCTGGGAACATTCTATTTGGAATCTTCACCTTGATTGGCAGATCAGGTCCCCAGCTTTCTATCTTGCATCCATGAAAATTCTCTCTTCCTTCATGCCTCTTCCACACTGCTTCCTTTTCATTCTGTTTCTTTTCATTCATTCATTCCTTATTGGCGAACCTTTTCCCAGTTGGAGTGTCCAGAGGGCAAATTCAGACTGTCTGTGAGCACCCACTCCCACCCCCATTACTAGAGAGAGTTGAGGGAAAAACGTTCTTGCTTTGGGTGGTAGGACACTGGGGTGAGGCATGCAAAAGATGTCCTCAGATACTAGGAAGAGGGGGAATGGAGCAGCTCCCTGAGTGCCAGCTCTGCATGTGTACCAGGTCTTCACCAGTGCTGCCCTAGTCTCTTGAGACCAGTCTTTTCCACATTAAACTCCAGCAATTATGGGTCTGGAATGGAAAGACTCAAAGGAATCTAGCCAACCGCAGAGATTCCTTTCCTTGTTAATGGAAGATCATCATTTATTAAGTATTCACCATACACAAAATAGCTAGGTGGTCCCATAGGGCATAGAGTGCTGGACCTAGAATCAGGAAGACTCATCTTCCTGAGTTCAAATCCAACCTCAGATGCCTACTAGCTACAGGACCCTGGATAAGTTACCTAACCCTGTTGGCTTCAGTTTCCTCATATGTAAAATGATCTGGAGATGGAAATGGCCAATCACTCCAGTATCTTTCCCAATAAAACCCCAAATGGGGTTCTGAAGAGTCAGACATGACTGCATGACAAAATAAAGAGCACTGTGTTAGGCGCTGGAGATACAAGTAGAGACAGACGTAAGACAGCCCCTGCTCTCCAGAAGCCCCCATTCTAGTGGAGCAGACAGCACACATAGAAGATTTCAGCTGTAAATCAGGTAGCAAGGTCCCTTGGGACTTAGAATGTTGTGGTGGCAAAGTAGATGGCAATTCTGCTTCTCTGATGTCATTTCAACTGATAAAAGTGTGTCAATTTCTGATATTGAACCAAATACAGGGCCAAGAACTTGGGGACACAAGAACTCTCTCTTTTCTGGGTCTTCAATGTCTTCGGCTATAGCCCTAGCAGGAGCAGTTGCCAGGATGCACCTCCATGGAGATAGCTTCCCTGGATGGTGGCTGGAAGTATTGTTGTTCCCAAGGCTCTTGGGTTCAGGATCCTGGTCTGCCTCCATCACAGTATGAAGGGAGATGATGCTCAAAGTGGTGGTGGTATTTGGAGATGTTGGGTGCACCTTGCCTCTTTTCTTTCCTTTAGGGCATCTTGATGTTTCATCTAGGCTGGTTTGCCTACCTTGTGGGTGGCACCTGTTTGGCAGTTGATGGAATGCATGGTCCCTTCACAGGAATCATTTCCCCAAATGATGGCCATGAGGATTGGACTAGAAACAGGACTGCTGGTCTTGGGGGAGGGCTGGTCTTGCCATCCTTTGATTTTGTACCCATTTTGTTGGTGTTGCTGGTGGTAATGAAGAAAGTGCACCACTTCTTACAGCACTGTCTTTCCTCAGTGATGGCTGTGGGAAGTGGGCTGGAAGCAGGTCTGGTGGTTTGGGAGAAACTTCTGTTCCCCTAGTTTTGAGGTTTAGGGTCCAAGGCTCTGTCTCCATCAGTATCTAAGGGGGAACAGTGATCAAGGGAATGATGATATTGGGGTTAGCCTTATTTGCCAGAACATGCTGCCTACAGGCTCCCCACTCAGAGGCTCTGTCACTTCAGTTGGGCTGACTTGCCTGCCCTGTGTGTGGGCGATTTGTGATTTGGTAACTTGGGCGATTATCAAAAACAGAATTCTTCTCTGAAGTGTGTCACTGAGGAACTTGGCTTGTAATGGGAAGCCAGAGCTTATGTGAGTCCCAAATCCCATATTGTCCTTAGGAAAGTAATTTAGGGTAATAGAGCCCCTTCCCATTGATTGAGAGGCAGCATATGACTTAACCAATAGAGAGCATCTTTAAGGAGGGGGCAGGGGTGGTTCTTAACCTTTAGAGTATTGTGGATGCCTTTGGCAGTCTGCTGAAGTCTCTGGATCTCTTCTCAGAATATAGGCATAAATGCATAAAACAAAACACACAGGATACAAAGGAAACGATTGATATTGAAATGCAGTAACCAAAATGTTTTTGAAAATCAAGAAAATATGAGAAGAGAAAGGAGAGAAGGAGGCAGGAGGCAGGAGAGAGGGAGAGGCTTAGCCACTGGAAGAAGAGCCCCTGAGAAGCTCAGGAAGGGAAATTGCTCAGGAACAAGACTTAGAAAGACCCTCGGATTCCCAGGAGGTGCAGGTAAGGAGAGAATTCAATTCTAGACACAGGCAAAGTCATCCAGGTGCTACTTACTGCAGGGAACACTAGATTCAGTTTGTCTGGTTGAGTGGACAAATGGGGGCTAAACCAGAATTAGGCTGCAGTAAGATTGCAAAAGGATGTGAATGCCAAGTTTGAGGCTTTGTTTTATGTTAAAGACATTAGGGATCCAGTGAAGCTTCCTTAAGAAGGGAATTTTAAGGTCAGTCATGTTATGTTAGCAGCTATGGGCAAGATGAATGAGGCAGAGAAGCTCCTGGCCACAGGGCACCCCATCTTCACAGGCAGAGGCTACTTGTCTGGTATGGGGGTGATGAGGGTCTGGACTAAGGGGGAGGCTGGGCATGTGTTGGATAGGTGATGTGTATAGAAGATACTTTGGAGGGTGAATCTGAGACTTGGCAACTGATTGGATTTAGTAGGTGAAAGAGGAGAGAGAGACAAGACTGGTTTTAAGATGACTGGTTTGAATGACCAGAGGGATGGGGATTCCTTTGGCAAACAGAGATAAGCTCTGACTGAGAGATACTGAATTAGAAATGTCCACAGGGCCTGCAAGTGGAGCTGTCCAGGTAATTGGTGATGGAAGCATTCAGGATAGTGCTAGGACTGGATATGGACCCTAAGACGTCATTTTATTTAGAGGTGATTCTTGTTCTTGTTCTTGTTCTTGTTCTTGTTCTTGTTCTTGTTCTTGTTCTTGTTCTTGTTCTTGTTCTTGTTCTTCTTGTTCTTCTTGTTCTTGTTCTTGTTCTTGTTCTTCTTCTTCTTTAAGAAAACCCTTACTTTCCATCTTTGAATCAATACTGTGTATTGGTTCCAAGGCAGAATGCTAAAAGCTAGGAAATGGGGGTCAAAGGACTTGTGTAGGGTCACATAGCTAGAAGGTATCTGAGGCTAAAATTGAACCTCTTGTCTCTAGGGCTGACTCTCAATCCGGTGAGCCACCTAGCTGCATCCAGAAAGGATTTTTGAAGTCACATCAAGTTGTTAACAAGATCACACAGAGAAGAGGAGAGAAGAGGTACTAGCTCAGAGTTAGGAGCTGTCCATTGGTGCCCAGATGCTGCTCCTCAGGCATAAATATCCCCACATAGATGACCTGACCAGTGTCCAGTGTCAGCTATTTCTTAATTAAAAAAAGAAATAGATCCCACAAAAACGTTCTTGTGAAAAAGTACCCAAAGTTTACTCTCCTGTACATATTCTGCTTATCTGTGATTCTCTTAAGTAGCAAAATGAGTTAGGTCAACATTCTTTGCTCCTTGTTAAATAAAAAACTTATTTACGTTCTGGCAAGTAGGACTTTCTCAGACTGTTCTTAAATTCAAAAGATGATAAACATGACTCAATTTTCTGCATCATTTACTGGTTCTCAGAGTTAGATAGTGTCTTGTCTAGAACACTAGACCTGGAGCCAGAACTCTCCGAGTTTGAATTGGGCTTACTAGCTGTATAACCTTGGGCAAGTCAACTCTATCAGCTCCGGCTTCATCATCTGTAAAATGGAGATAGTATAGCACTTACCTCCCAGAACTGTGAGAATCAAATGAAATAATATGTGTAAAGTGTTTGAAAAAACTTTAAAATGTTAATGTTATTGTTTTTAGTAATAGTAACAGTCCCTGAGTGCAAAGATGTCACTTTACTCCCATTTTATGAATGGGGAAACTGAAGCCATTTTTGGTCTTCTTCCTTCCTTCCTCCCTTCCTTCCTTCCTTCCTTCCTTCCTTCCTTCCTTCCTTCCTTCCTTCCTTCCTTCCTTCCTTCCTTCCTTTGTTCCTTCCTGCCTTCGTTCCCTCCTTCCTTCATCTATCCTTCCTTCCTTCCTTCCTTCATCTATCCTTCCTTTTTCAAAGATTGGGTCTGGGAGAGAAAAATGAGTAAGAAGGGTTAGTCCATCCATGCCTTCAATATCTGGGTAGTGATCTTGCCTTTCTCAATGATATGGACATTCATCTCCATACCTGACACAGAATTCAGCATGGCTTAGCAGGAGCTGGTTTCAGAAATGGTTGGATTCCATGTTAGGTTCCCAGAGGGATTGGCATATCCCATACATCTACTCCTAGCAGGTACCATTGACCACAGAGTCATCATCCACAATGGGGCAGCCAATATGGCCCAGGGAACAGTTCAATACAGCCTTCATTTTAGTGTTGACCCTTTCATTCCTTCTTTTTTCTTGTTTTTCACCAGGGCTAATGTAATAGAAAGAACTCCACAGTCCTTCAGATTTCCACTGTAATTTGTGGCTTTTTATCACCGATTGGTTTCTTTACTGTTGCCTGTAAACATTCTCTGGACTGTAATATGCAGCTTTTCATCACTGATTGCTTTCTTTACTGCTGCTTGTAAACATGCTCTGGACTTCTGTCTCTCTCTCTCTGTCTGTCTCTCTCTCCTGGGCCCTTTTCTCTCTTAATACTTTCTCTCAGGATTGTATCAGGTCCCGTAGATTTAATAATTCCTATGCAGATGACCTTTGTCTTGAAATATCTGAAACCTCACCCAGTTTCAGAGTTTTAATCCCATAGCAACAACTTCCCAATGGAAGTCTCCTTCTGATTTTCTGTAGGCACATTGCATTCAATATGTTCAGAGAAGACATAATCCATTCTCCTCTGTCAGGAAGAGGATAGGAGGGAAGATGGAGTAATAGGTAATTCCCCTTGCTTTTTTGGTTTTTAATCTCTGATTATCCATTTTTTCCTTTTCCTAAATTTGATTGTATTTTTCTCTTTTAATGTATCTCTCTCTGGCCCTTCACCTGCAGAAGAATGGCAGCTCCTTGAAGGCAGGAGCAATTTTTTCTTTTCTCTTTGTGTTATCAACACATAGTAGCCATGTATGTAGTGAGTGCTCAATAAATGCTTTTGGGAATGATTGAAGAATAGCCATGGCATTTGGATGGTGCTAAATTGAGTAAACAATTCCATCTCAAATCACAAGTCCAATTGGCCCAAACCCTGTCTGTATGGTAATTCCCAGAAGATAATGAATGTCAGAGACTTTAGCCACTCTTTGCCAGTGAGTGCCCATGGGATTGCCTAATAAAGGGAAGAGAGGGATGGAGCGAGGCTCTGCATTTTTACTAAAGGATGATTTTAATTTTACTCAGAGAAGTAAACAAACAGAGGCATGTTGAATCCCCAGATTATTTAAGCCACTGATACTGGATATGGAAATAATATTGTCCAAATTTGTGATTTAATCTGGATGGGTCTTCTAGACATCCATGTGACATAGGAATAAAATCCCAATCTCAGAATCAGGAAGACTCAGGTTCAAATCCAGCTTTGTGTACCTGAGCCTGTCATCTAATGTCTTTGTACCCAAGTTTCTTGCCTATAAAATAGGCATAACAGCAGCCCCTAATTTCCGGGCCTTCTGGGAGGATCAAGTGGGATAATATAGACAAAGGCTTGGACTAGTAGTAGCATTTTCTGGAAAATTAATTTTAAAAAATAACAGTCCAATATAAAGACAGCCTCAGAAGGAACCAGAAAACTGTAAACTTTCTCCTTTTCTGTTCTAACTAGGAATACAGAGTGCTCTAGACTTCATGATCTTCCCCTCCAAGTCAAGAAGAATTGACTTATCTGAAACATTTCCCAGAATAAAACTGGTTAAATATTTGTGTCTCATAAGACTACCTTCTTACCTGCAGAGTGAGAGGGCAGCACAAAAGAGCAACAGAGATCATTGGTGTAGCCAAAAGGTCATCAAGTCCATCCCCTCATTTTGCAGCTGAGAAAACTGGGACATCTGTGAAGTGACTGCCAGGGTCGCCGAGCTAGCGGGTGTCTGAGAAAGGATTCAAATTCGGATTTTTCAATGCCCAGGTCTAGTAAGATTCCTCATCACTGGAATTCTACTATTAAAATCTTTTTATTAAAAAAAAAGAAAACAAAACAAACCATCTTAATCCAAAGTCCCAACATAGATAATGGATATATGAGTGTGATTGTTGATGCTTTTAAAGGATCCTTTATTTTGTAAAAACAAATGGAAGTGAAGGGGGTGTGTGTGTGTGTGTGTGTGTGTGTGTGTGTGTGTGTGTGTGTGTGTGTGTGTGTTTCCAGATAGCGATTAGGTTTACTGAGATTTTATATAATTCAGTTTTGCAGGACTGGTCTCTCCCAGGACTGGAGGTGTTAACTGATGTGAAACATGAAAGCCGGATTTACTGGGGACCAGCCAGAGTGAGGATAAGCTACTTGGGGGAAGAGTTGGGACTTTGCTGTGTATCCTGTCTGTCGGGTTTTTTTTTCCTTTTGTTTTTCTCCTACATCCGCCCTTTTATTATTTATTTATAATTTATGAGGCTTTTGAGTTTTTGTTGTAGTTACAAACATTGTGGGTGGATGCCTGAATTTGGCAGAGAGCCAACCAAAAGGTTTACTGGGAGTTAAAAAAAAATAAAAAAAAAACAAAAAGATAGACTTTTCAAAGGAAGGACCCATCTGGGCCACCCTGTCCAAACCCCTCACTGAGGCCAGAACAGTGACTTCATTTTTTATGAAAATTCCTTTAACCTTTGTGTGGGTGGCCTCTCCCAAAGGTGATGGTCTTTGTGAGTTGTCTAGGGCTCATAGGTGTTAAGTGACTTCGCCAGAGTGACACAGTCACCTTATGGCAGGGGCAAGATTTGAATCCAGGTCTTATTGACTCCTGAGCCTTATACTACACTTTTTCTTATCTTATTAATTAACAGATGAGGAAAAAAGTGCCAGAGGTGAATTGACTTATTAAAGGTCTGCCATATGGGGAGGGAACAACCATTCATTCATTGGGTAGTAGAGTAAGAATCTTAGAGGAATGTTTTTGTTTTTTACAGCTGGGAGAGTTAAAACGTTAGCTCAACTCATGTGCTAATATCAAACATATAACACAGATAATGATCGCAGCTAGATCTCTTTATTTTAAAGCTGAAAAGCTTACTACGTGCATTTTTAGACTTTGTATAATGATTTTTGTTTACAGAATGAATGAAAATTGGTCATTTAACTTTCCTTATCCAAATGATAGGGGATCCGGTTAGGATGCAATAAATAACATCTGGCATTTAGGCGGCATTGTTAAGAACTGCAAATATGGATTCTTGTTTCTCAAACAACCTCTAAGGGAGGTACTGAAGGTCTTATTGGCCCTATCACAGATGAAGAATGTGGTTATTAAAGGACTTGTCCATGATCGCTTTCTTAATAAGTAGCAGAGGGCAATATTTAGACTTGGGGTCTTCCTGACCCCTAGGGTGACACTCTTCTCCCAGCACGTAGGAAAGAGTATAGTTCAGTTGTGTCCCCCCTCCCCCGCCCCCAACTCATCTAACTGCTGTGTGACCTTGGAAAGAAGTCATTTAGCCACTTTGGACCTCAGTTCCCAGGTGTGTCAAATGAGATTGGATTAAATGAGATTGGATTAAGTCTCTTTTGAGTTCTGTTCTAGTTCTTCTGAAAGCAGTCCTAGCAGGGTTTGGCATGAATCTGTGCTAGAGACATCAAACAGTTAATGGGGGATGAACAAGCTCCCACTTCAGTATGTAAATGCATGAGCACTTTCATTTATTATTTAGAAAGAAAACTTGAAACTAGATGGTGTAAATCAAATGGGGGTTGGATAAACAGTCACAAAGTTTCATTGTAGATCATTTCACTAAAACCTTTAGTGGAATCAGAGAGCCTGAGGTCTAGTTGGGCTTTGCCCCCAGACTATCTTTGTGACCACTGGTAGGATATACCAGTTGGTTTCCTCATCTATAAAATGGCAGTTGGATTTGATGATCTATTTACAAAAAAATAAAGAGCCCATACAGCTTTGAAATTCTATGATTCAGTTCAAAGGAGAGCAGCAAAAAGGAGTGTACAAGATGGCTTGGGACTTGTTTACCTTCTCTTTATGCTTCCATTATTGGAAGTTTTACATGAGGCAGTTAATGCCCAGCTGTGAAATTCCATCAAGGGCTCCTTGTAAACATTCTCTTGGAAAGCAGATTGTAAGAGACCTCATCAGGATAATGTCCAATGGCCCAAGATGGTGACCACCCCCTCTGTTGATTATTTAGAAGGAAAACATTCCATTTCACAATTTTAATCAAAAGGGCATTGAAGGAAATAGCCATGAGGTGCCATCTTGGATCACTGCTTGAAGTCCTTGCTGCCAAAAGGAGATGGAACCCAAAGGAAGCCTATGATCACTAAAATATTCTAAAATGGCTTTTTTCAGAATAACCATGATTGTTTTGTGTCTTGATCCAGTGACCTTCTACAGGCTTATTTCCTCTTGTAAGGAAATATCCTTGTAAGGAAATATCTAATACCCTACCTGGTGTAGGGTATTAGAAAAAATACTATAGTCAGAGTGAAAAGATCTGGCCCCCAATTCTGTCTCAGAGATCGACCAGCTGTATGACATTGAGCAAAGTCACTTTTCCCTTCTTAGGCTTCTCATCTGAAAACCAGGAAGAATAATATTTGTGTGTCCTGCATCAATGAGTCCTTGTGAGTCTTCTCACAGGGGCAGAGGGCAGAAGACTCAATAAATCTGAATGATCTTAAAGCAGATGTCAATGTAAGTTCCCCCTGCCTTCCATGTTGGTCATGTGCTGGTCACAGACTACAACCCTCCTTAACTGACTTATTGGTCAATCCCCTGATGCTGGGATTTTGTGAATTGAAAGAGACCAGTGTTTGGCACACTGTCCATTTGTGGGCCCTTAACCGGAGGGTTTTCTAGCTTGGGAATAGCTGTCAGAGCTTGTGGCTCTCAAGTCCTGGAGATTATCCACTTGCCTTTTTTTTTAAACCCTTACGTTCCATCTTAGAATTAATACTGTGTATTAGTTCTATGGCAGAAGAGTTGTAAGGGCTAGATGATGGAGGTTAAGTGACTTGCTTAGGGTCCCAGAGATAAGAAGTGTCTGAGGTCAGATTTGAACCCAGGACCTTCTGTCTCTAGTCCTAGCTCTCCATCTACTGAGCCACCCAGCTACCCCACCCTCTGCCTTCCTTCTTGAGACAATAGGGAAGGAGTTTAGAGGGTTACTAATAACTTAAAAATATTAGCATTATTATTCATGTTGCACAGAGTCCAACTTCTGTCCCAAGTTTCTGATGGTGGGAATTCACTCTAGCTAGTCTGAACCAGACCAACCATGTCTCTCTCCTCCTGGCTTCATACCATCAGGCACTAGTGACCACTCCCTTCTCCTCCCTGTCCATGTTTATCTCTGTGCAGTAATAACAACACTAGCATTCTTGGAAAGAACATGACCGCCCATTGCATTATGGCTCTACTCATCCTCCCTTTGACTTCCCAGACTAAATCAGAAAGCCCCAGATGTATGTGATCTTGGGAGTCACAGGAATGGCGTTTGATTTGAACTCTGCAATTTACTCTGTGACTTTGGACATCACTCCCCGGGCTCATTGAGTTCAAGTTAGAGATTGGACTAGATGTCCTCCAAGGACCCTTCCCCCTCTAGCTCTGGGCTTCTATCATCTCTTCCCTGGACACCACTCTCTTCTTTTTTTTTTTTTAATTTGGAAAATTTTATTTAATTAATTAATTTAGAATATTTTTCTGTGGTTGCAAGATTCATGTTCTTTCCCTCCCCTCACCCCCCCCCATAGTGGACACGCAATTACACTGGGTATTACATGTGTCATTGATCAAGATCTATTTCCATATTCCATGTCCATATTGATAATTGCACCAGGGTGATCGTTTAGAGTCTACGTCCCTAATCATATCCCCATCAACCCACGTTTGGCATTTGTATCCTCGGCACATAGCATTGTGCTTATGATGTCATCATTTCTTAGTAAATGTTTATTCCTTCATCTATTCCTTCTCATCCTTCTCAGTGCAATTCAGATAGACATGGTCCCAGGATAAGATGCTATTCTATTATTCTTTTCCATTTAATGACGTATGTTTCTTCCCTAGATGGGTTCACTGACTGCTTTGTATGGCTAAATAAAAGTATTGGGGATGTGTTTTCATCTTCTATAGTCTCCCTGAAAGCATCTCTGGAATGATTCCAGTGGCAGACTAGATGACACAAATGAAATGGATCTCTCCTCCTTCCCACATGAAGCTTGTCTAGGGCCTTGTATTTGGAGCCGTATGCTTTCTGCATCCTTTTGCTGGAGATTGAGTCATTGGAATGGTGACAACCATTATTAGAAAATGTTTTTTCCAATTGTCTTATAATAATCAACGTAGTAAACCTTGTTTTATTGACTTTAATGTCCTTGGTGATAGAGACAAAAAGACAAACAAATGCCTGGAGAATCCACAGTTTAGGGAATCTGAACTGTGCCCCAGTAATGCCATGAGTGCCAGGTGGTAGGTAGGTCAGTTGGAGATCATTAACCCTTTCCTGGGAGCTCACTGAGTCTTTAGCACTACTGTTCCCTGAAGAGTAGTTCCAGATGTAAATGAGGTATATAATGGGTTATAAGATGTCTTCAAGAACTTCCTGCATTTATCCCATGTTGTATGAAGAGAACCCCTCTGGTGGTCATACAAGAACATCCTTTGACTTCCTGGTCCTGCTCTTGGAGGTGGTTGGGTTCTACCTATCATGGGCTAATAGTCTTCCCACAGATCCCCAGGCTCTATAAAATATGGAATCTATACCAGATGCCTCCTTTTGCTTGAAAACTTGTTGGACCAAGCAAGGAGAAGGAGTTGTCTGCTGGAGAAATTTAAAAACAAACAAACAGAAACAGAAAGTCAGAGAAGCTGTGACTCTTTTATTCTGAAAACTCAACCCAAGATCTAGTTAAAAGGAAACTCCAGTGGGAAGCCCATGCCCCAACTCTACTGGTAGACCAGAGTGCCCTGCATTTAGAAATGGAAATCCTACCTTCAGGTCCTCCCTCTGCTACTTATTAACCATGAGATATTGAGAAAGTTGCCCATATCTCCCTGGGTCTCAGTTTCCTCATCTACAAAATAAGGAAGTTGAACTAGATGACCTCTAGGCCAGATCTAAGTCTGTGGTCTGATGCTCCTAAAAGTTGTGGGTAAAATAGACTGTACTTTCAACTTTAAGGGAAAAGGTTCCTTGAGTTTGCTTTCTGACCTTATGAAGAGAAGATATAATTAAATCATGGATCTGGGGGATGATGATGATGATGGTAAATTCATTAGTTAGTAATAGTTAACATTTACATGGCACTATGTGCCAGGCACCACACTAAACACTTTCTTTTAAAACCCATACTTTCTGTCTTGGAATCTATACTAAGGCAGAAGAGTGGTAAAGGCTAGGCAATTGGGGTTCAGTGATTTGCCCAGGGTCTAGGCAGGGTCTGAGGCCACATTTGAACCCAGGACCTCCTGTCTCTAGGCCTGACCCTGAGCCACCTAGCTGCCTCAATAAGCCATTTTATACCTGTTATCTCATTTGGTCTTCAAAAGCAACCTGAAAAGTAGGTGCCATTATTATCATTGTAATACAGATGAGGAGATCAAGACAAACAGAGGTTACGCAACTTGCCCAGATCGTCTCACATTAGGTTGCTTGTTGCTCTTCTGGAGTGTTGCATTTTGATATGAGGACACATTTTAGGAAAGACATTGACAAGCTGAAGAGCATGGATGGGGAACTCCAATGCCATTGCATAGTACAGCTGGTTGAAGGGGGGATTTGTAGCGTGGAGAAGAGGAGATTTAGGATACACAGGGCATACGAGCTATCCTCCAAGTTTGGGAAAGCAGCCACGTGAAAGGGGGATTAGACATGATTTACTTGGCTCCAAAAGGCAGAACTCAGAACAGTGGGTAGAAAGAGCATCTTTCTAACAGTTCGAGCTCACCCAAGGGGAATGGATTGCCTCTGGAGTGTGTGGAAGGGCTCTTCCTCATTGGAAATCTTCAGGCAAAGGTTGACTGATCCCTTGTCTAGTATTTCATAGAAGAGTTTCTTTTCAAGTATCTGTTGAGGAAATGGCACCTTCGGGTTCTGAGGTTCTGCAATTGCTTCTCAGGGTGGTCATTCGGAAGATCAATTTTAATTATATATCTGAAGAGAAATAAGAAGATGGAATTGAATGTGTTCTGATGTTTGGACCTTCATATTCTGGGTCACTGACAAGCTAGGTGGTGTAGTGGGTAGAATTCTGGATTTGGGATCAATCAGGAGGATCTGAGTTTAAATCCTATCTCTGTGATTTTGGGTAAATGCTTTAATCTCTCAGCCTCAGTTTACTCATCTATAGAAAGGGGATAATAGTAACATCTGTTATTCTGAGAATCCATCAAGATAATGGATGTACAGTGCTATGTTAACTTTCAGATGCTATATAGGTTAATAATACTACCTACCTTCCAGGTTTGTTGAGAGGATCAGATGAGATAATAATTATAAAGTGCTTAGTACAATGCCTGGCACATAGTAGGCTCTACAGAAATGTTAGCTGTAATAATCTGTGGGGACAGTGAGAATGATGTACTTGTGTGTATGATAGCTGATCTAACTGCAAGACTTTTTTTTTTTTTTAACACTTAACTTGTGTCTTTAAATCAATACTGTATTTTGGTTCCAGGGCAGGAAAGTTGTAAGGGCTAGCAATGGGGGTTAAGTGACTTGTCCAGAGTCACACAGTTGTTGTTTTTTTTTTTTTTAATTTTTATTTAGCTAATGAATTCAGAATATTCTTCCATGGTTACAAGATTCATGTTCTTTCCCTTCCCTCACTCAAACCCCCTCCTGTGGCTGACATCCAATTCCTCTGGGTTTTACATGTGTCATTGATCAAGATCCATTTCATACCATTAATATTTGCACTAGGGTTATAATTTAGAGTATATCCCCAATCATATCTCCATAGACCCAGGGTCACGCAGTTAAGAAGTGTCTGAGGCTACATTTGAACCCAGGACCTCCCATCTCTGGGCCTGACTCTCTATCTACTGAACTACCCAGCTGCCCCCAATTGCATGTCTTTTTTAGGAAAACAGACATTTTCCACGTGGCTAGTTGGGCTGAACTCTTTGTAGAGGTCATTGACTTTGTCTAGGAGGTTCTACCATATGCCAGAGGTGATGTAACCAGCACATTGCCATACTTCTCAGGAGCATTTGGAAGTCTTCCCTTCTCCGGAGAGTGCCTCTTCACCCTGGGCTCCTCAGTGGTTCATAGCCGTGATGAAGTCTAGTCTTAGATCTCCCCTGATATTAATGATCAGAGAGTATTGGAACCAATATCTCAATTCTTGTTTAAGTAACCTTGCCTAATTTTGAAGTATAACGATGTGACACCTTGTTGGAAGAGAGTCTTCTGGCAGCATTTTGCACTACCAAGATGAATGCTTTTTTCATAATCTAAAAACAAGCACAGTAACAGGATTAAAAAAATTGAGTTAAAAATGTGATGGTAAAGATGCTTGCTGTGGTGTTGCTTGTCAGTCATTTTTTGCTTATAAAATCATTCCTCTTTCCTAGTCAAAGCATCATCCACAATGCTGTCACTGAGTGTGCAAGTTGTCCTTGATCAGGACCTGGAATTAAACTGGAGAAGGAGAAAAGACGGAATTACTTGTGGGAAGTGACAAAACTTACTTAATGATCCCATTTCTTCAATTCGAAACAGAAAACTGAATCTGGAACTTTGATAGGCCAGCTTTGGCCATTTCTTGCCTAGATTCAGGCTTCCATTGAACTTGTCAGGTCATCTTCATGGTACCATCACTGTCCTACCTGCTCCCCTTTATGGGTTGGTTTCTTGCATAAAATCTAAGCTCACTGAGGCCATCTGGATGTCATTGTCTGTATTTTTATTTTTAGTGTTTGACACATAGTAATATAGTAATGTGTCTGCCGTCTCCTCCATTTTTCCTTGTCCGCTTCCCCCTCCACCCCAGCAACCCCCAAATTCCCAGAAAGAAAGGCCAGACCTTTTAAAGACCAGAGAGCTAATAGTATCTGTGAGCCATGAAATATTATAATGACCAGAGAGATGACATGAGCATCACCCAGAAAGCAGTGGAGAGGGGTTCAGCAGGTATAAACTATATGACATTGTGCTTCATGAACTATGAAAAATGGGAATGGTCAGGCCTGGTGCTGCATGCCTGTAATCCCTGCTGCCAGGGAGGCTGAGGCTGGTGGACCCCTTGAATTTGGGAGTTTGGAGCTATAGTGGACTAAGCCAATTGCAGGTCCACATTAAGTCTGGTACCAATATGATAGATGATCTCCTTGGGAGCAACGGAGTGGGGGCAGCAAGGACTACCAGTATACTTAAGGGAGAAGCCCTGTTGTGGTCAGTAGGACTTCTAGCCTAGGCAAGATGTGAAAAATCAGGGGGTAGGAGAGAAAGAGAAACAGAGATAAGAAGAAAAGGAAGGAATGAGGGAGGGTTGTCATTTAAGAAATATAGGAACAAAGAAGAGGCAGCTAAGTGGCGCAATGGGTATCCTACCAGGACTGGAGTTAGGTAGACAGATAAGACCTCAAATACTATCTATGTGACCCTGGGAAAGTCACTTAACCCTGTTTGCCTCAGTAAAAAGAACTGGAGAAATGGCCAACCAGTCCATTGTCTTTGCCAAGAAAATCCCAAATGGGGTCATAGATACTCAGACACACAACTGTAGCCTTCAAGTAGTTTCCATTCTACTGGAGGTGGCTTAAAAAAAAAAATCAAATCCTTGATAGAAGAAGCTTATTTTGATCTGCTCAGTCTCAGAGTAGATGATCCCAAGTTCCCTTCCTATTACAAGCCTGATCTTTTGATTCATCTTAAAACTGGAGGAGAAAACAATTTTTTTTTAATTCATTGGTTTCCAGTTGATTTAAATTTATCTACCATCTCAATTTCACTTCATCAAAACCGAGGCAAAATTTTAGGTGTCCCTTTTATGATAATATGGTGCAGGAATTCATTTCTTCCAAAGAATTGAGGAATTAGCTATGCCAGAGATAAGTGGAGTAAGCACCATGCATTACTCATGCTGCTCTTGCTCTTATGAATTCAAATGTGAAATTCTCAAAGCAACTTCAAGGAAATGCAGATGACAAGGGCAGGTCTGGCACTGGGCTAATGTGTGCTCCCTTTTAAACTGACAGAAAGAAACCTCCTGTCTTCTTACATTAAGCAATATGGCAAGAGGCCCCCTTGAGTTTGTGCAAGAAAAGCAGCAAAGTATTTTGGGCACATTCTCTCTATGAGCAGTTGATATGCAAATAGTAAAGGGAAGCCCAGACCTATTTTCAGAAGGTCTGTTCAACATGGCTCTGAAAAGGAAGCCATTTCAGACCCAGGCTTTTGGAGAGGGGCCTCGTGGGCTGCTCTGTTTGCTTACTTGTAGTTATGTGAGAGTGATTTCATCATAATAAAGAAAGCAATCTGTAAAAGGAAAATTCTTCCATGCATTCTCTCTCTCTCTCTCTCTCTCTCTCTCTCTCTCTCTCTCTCTCTCTCTCTCTCTCTCTCTCTCTCTCTCTCTCTCTCCCTCTCTCTCTCTCTCTCTCTCCCTCTCTCTCTCTCTCTCTCTCTCTCTCTCTCTCTCTCTCTCTCTCTCTCTCTTTGTCTGTCTGTCTGTCTGTCCCTCTCCCTACCCTACCCCATCTTACTCTTTCAATATCTCCCTCTGTCCCTGCACTTCATTCTGACTGTCTTTTTCTCCATTTGTCTCTGTCTCTCTCCCTCTCTGATTGTCTCTCACAATCTTTTTCTCTCTGAATTTCTCTTTCTCCATCTATGTCTATCTCTGTTTCTTCCCCTCTTTTCCCCCTTCCTCCCCAAGAGCTACTCAAGTCCCATTCTGATCTGACCCAGCCTTTAGCCTGTTGTTTCTGATGATTTGCTCCTTATTAGACAAATAATAAGGTTCCCCACCACCACCATATTAATCATGAATTTAGTGAGAACCCTGATGTCTCCATTTTCCTAATCTAACTGGATAGAATCCCTTCTACAATGATCCAGACAACAAATCAGCCAGCTTTTGCTTGAGAAACCTCACTAAAGGCCAATTTCTTGTTGCTGGAGGCAGCCCATATCACTTCTGGAACAGCTTGAATTGTTAGACTAGTTTCCCTTTCACCCTTTGCTTTGGGATTAGCTTTGGGGCCAAGGAAAACACATCTAATCTCCTTTCACTTCCTCATTTTCCTATACCTGAAGAAAGCTCTTAGGTCCTTTCTATCTCAAATCTTCTCCTCTTCATTTGAAAAATCCTCCCTTTCAACCAGACTTCCCATGATATGAGCTCACTGCCCTCTCCATCATGCTTACTGCTTTCCCTGGATCTCCAGTAGTGGCATCATTTTGGGGCTTAAAAGTCAAATTTTAAATAGATCTAGAAATAGCTTAAAACCCCAGAGCCTCTGAGAAATGATCTTTATGTCACTTCTCTCTACCTTTCTGTCTTTTTGTCTATCTGTTATCTCTCTCTCTCTCTCTCTCTGTGTTTCTCTATAAACTATAAACATACACATAGTTATGTATGTATTTTTTTAACCCCTCACCTTCCGTCTTGGAGTCAATACTATTGACTCCAAGGCAAAAGAGTGGTAAGGGCTAGGCAATGGGGGTTAAGTGAGGGTCACACAGCTAGGGAGTGTCTGAGGCCAGATTTGAACCTGGGATACTCCCATCTCTGGGCCTGGCTCTCAATCCACTGAGCTACCCAGCTGCCCCCATGTATGTGTTTTACAGGTAAGGAAATCAAGACCTGAGTAGTATGTTCAGGGTCAGCCCTCCAGTTTGTAAGAGATCCAGGACTGTAACCTAATGTCTCAGCTTTCTGATCATGGCTGGTTCTAGAGACACTTTCTTTAATTCAGAGTTATCTCTCTGGGAAGCTGCAGACAATTTTCAGAACCTCTTTTCTAGATGTGAAAATATCAAGGTAAAGTTATTATTTTTTTTATCCCTTTAAATTTTGAAAGCATTGGTTGTCGTGCAAGACTCTGAGACTTCAACATGAGCCTTGGCCTTAATTTTATCCCTCTAGTCACAGAGCTAAATACTTTGACACCTCGGCTGTGGGGATGATTACTGAGCTCTGCCAAGATCACTGCTGGCATTTACTTTTAGACCTAAGATGGTATTTTTGGAGCCTCTGAGAGAAAGCTGTTGATGAGAGAAGTTTTTGACTCAAAGATGCTGTTAGTGAGCACTCTTGGTGCTATCCTCATTAAGGCAACTAATTAATTTTAAAAGTTTCTTTTTTTAATATTTGTATAGAGTAGTAAAATTGCTAGTTCACAAAGCAGATTTGTTAGTAACAAGAATAGATTTTTCTACTCATTTTTGATAAGTTATGGAAGTAGTTATCAAGCTACTAAAAGTAATAGTTAAAAGGCCACACATTTTAATCATTAAAATTTAATGGAATTATTTTTCAGCAGTAGATTAACTTCTCAAGAATAGTTAGAAAATTGATAGAAATGTAGAAATGGCTACAATTTTTTTTTTGGTAAAAAAATAGCTTAATTCTCTTTTTATAAATAATTATCAAAAGTTTCCCTGGAAGGATTGTCAATAATTTTCTTAGAGTTGGCTGCTTTATGTCACTGAGGCTTTTTTTGTGGTGTATATTTCTTAAGATTAAGAACTATTTTTCCTACGAGCTGGTAGGTGCCATAGTGGATAGAGCATTGGCCTGGAATCAAGAAGACCTGAGTTCACATCTGACCTGAGACATGTCTTAGCTGTGTGACCCTAGGCAATTCACTTAACCCTGATTTCTTAGTCCTTGCTAGGAATTGATACTAAGACAGAAGGTTAGGGTTTAAAAAAATAATCATTCTTCCTTTCTCACTCACTGATGAAATCCATCATTCTTACTGAAATGGTCCTTAGAGATAAACTTATTCCTCTCCTTTGTCTTAGAAATGAGGAAACTGAGGTACAAAGATGTTCAAGTCACCTCTTGCCTGACATACCTGGGATTTTGATGCCAGACTGCCCTCACCCATTCTTCTTCATTCTCCCATACCTAATACTAGGATGTATTCCAAAGGGAACTTGAGAAATAGGAAGAATTTCCATTTTTTATACATATTGTCCATTGTTATTACTATGTCAGGCAAGGGGGAATAACCAAAGAAAATCTCTAGAACCGAAGGTGATTGGGAGCCATTCAAGCTTGAGTTTGGGGGTAGGGTTGGGGTGACATTTATTGTGACAGCTGAGTATAGGCTGGTCTGGAGTGGGAAGAGAATTGAAGCAGGAAGTTTGGCCAGCAGACTGTTTTGGTAGTTCAGGCCTTAGGAGATGAGGGTCTACACCAAGAGGGTGGCAGTGTCAGAAGAGAAAGGGGACATATTGAAGAGGTGTTGCCGAGGTGGAACCAACAGGCTTTGGCAACAGATTGAATAAGAGATCAGTTGAAAATGGCGCCTAGATTGTAAGTCTAGGGGACTGGGAGGGTATTGATGCTCTAAACCCCCAAGTGTCAGATACATGGTTCAATGTATTTCACAATACTACTTAACTGGATTAAAATATATGATTGGGAAATCATCAACAAAATTAAAATACTGTAAAACAGATAGTATTAATACATACTTTTCTAAGTCAATATGGAGCTCATAGAGGTCTTTATATACAGTGTGGGGGCTCTCTTTCCATTTCAGTTTGATACCACTGACCTAAAAAGCAGTATGGAAGTTTGGATGAGAGAAGGGTATTGTCAGAAAGCAGAGTTCTGATTTGGACACTTGGCATTCAAGATATCTACTATCTATTTTGAGTTGGCTGAAAAGCAATTGGGGATTGGAGACTGGAGGTCAACAGAGAGGTTAGGGTTAGATAAGTAGATTTGAGAATCATCAGCATAGAGATGATAATTAGATCTATGGGAGCTGATGAGATCACCAAGTGAAGGGAGAAGAGAATGTTGTGTACAGTACTTCTATTTTCTATAACACAAACTTTGGTAGCCTTGTTCATATTTCTGAAATGAAAAATTTGAAGTATGCTGAATTCATTCAGTCCTCTCCCTCACCCTTCTCCCATTTACACTAATAATTTTGATTCCTTTGCCATTTCAAACCTCACAGTTGCTGCTTTACACATGTCTGTGAATGATTTGTCTCCTTTTTCATCCCTATTTTATTTTTTGTTGGAAATTTATTATATTTTATTTGATCATTTCCAAGCATTATTCATTAAAGACATAGATCATTTTCTTTTCCTCCCCCCTACCCCCCATAGCCAATGCGTAAATCCACTGGGCATTAGATGTTTTCTTGATTTGAACCCATTGCTCTGTTGATAATATTTGCATTAGAGTGTTCATTTAGAGTCTCTCCTCTGTCATGTCCCCTCAACCGCTGTATTCAGGCAGTTGCTTTTCCTCGGTGTTTCCACTCCCATAGTTTATCCTCTGCTTATGAATAGTGTTTTTTTCTCCTAGATCCCTGCAGATTGTTCAGGGACATTACACCGCCACTAATGGAGAAGTCCACTACGTTCGATTATACCACAGTGTATCAGTCTCTGTGTACAATGTTCTCCTGGTTCTGCTCCTCTCGCTCTGCATCACTTCCTGGAGTTTGTTCCAGGTTCATCCCTATTTTAAATGGATTTACAAACCCATTGATTGGATTCACAACATTAACTCAGTTGATTTTCCCCTTTCTCCATGACTTCCCTCTTGTCTCCTCTATCTGTCTCCCCACTTGATTTAATTTTTTTTTAATTAACAGCCTTTATTTTCTTTCCTTCCCACTCCTCCAGTAGAAACAAAACAAATATGCAGAGTAAAACAAAGTAAATTCTTACAGTGGCCATGGCCAAAAATATTTCTCTCTAATTCTGTATCATGTGTATCACCTACTTCTCTGTTGGGATGTGAGTAGCAGAGTTTCATCGTTCCTATAAAATTAGTTTGGTTATTTCCTTGATCAAGATTCTTAATTCTTTTCAAGCTATGCACCTTTTTTATTTTTTATTTTTTTAATAGCCTTAGCTGCTGTCTTTGAATAGATACCAAGTATTGGTTTTAAGGCAGAAGAGCAATAAGGACTAGGCAAATGACTTTCCCAGGATCAAAGTTGAACTCAAGACCTTCCAACTCTAGACACTCTATCTACTTAGTTGCCCCTCAAGCTGCGTATCTTTACAGTGGTATGATTGTATAAATTGTTCTATTACTGCTCAGTTCACACTCCATCAGTTCATACAAGTTTCACGCTATTTCTTACAGCACAACAGTATTTCATTACATTTTTCTACCATTCCTCACTTGTTCTTTGCCACTACAAAAGGAGCTGTTATGAGAATTTGGATACCCAATAGTTCCTTTAACTCTTTCTTCAATCCCATTAGGATATGGACAAGGGTGTTCTGGAGCCAGCTCCTCAGCTAGTAATTACATTTTTAGTGTGATCATTTATACTTCAGAAATCTACAAACTCTGCAAGTAAGAAATTGATTCATCGTTTTGTTGTTTGTGCTTAGGAAAGTGAAAAAGAAAATGTTAATGGTGTAGATTAAACTTAAAAGTGGTTCATGCCTCCAGTTAAACATTTATCTGCACACCTTTAAGTATAGGTCTAGTACTCATATTGACTGATTAGTTGAACCACTTCTACACCTGGTCTCTCTCGTCCAGTCCATCCTGTACTCACCTCTAGTTTTTCTTAAAGAAACAGTGCTTTTATGGGGTCATTTCTAGACCCTTCAAATTTTCAACAATTTTACATTGCTTTGAATAAAAAGCCCTGACCAAGGGCTTAAGAACCTCTAATGTCTGGTTTCCACCAACATTTCCACAGTGGCCTTCTTCTAAAGAGCTGATGTCAAGACCTGCTTCTTTAGTCTGGTTGTTGGGAGTGCTTTTACCCTTCACCTTTATCTAAATCCTACCCTCACCTTGAAGATCCCATCTAAGATAACCTGCAGTGATTCAGCTAAGTAAAGATAAAGACCTTTCTGAATTAGTCTAGGATTTTTCAAAGCAGTCTAATTTTATACTCTGATCATGGAATCACATGAACTAACAAAGTGCTGCAAAGCCTGTTAATGAATATATTACGAATTATTTGTAATTAGCACCTTTGTATGTAAATGAGTGCTTTTAAGGGGTGTTTCCAAGTGCATAGAAATGATTGGTTTTAGCTTCTCACAGCATCTGGCTTTATGGTCCTCCTGTGCATATCCTCCCTCTACCCCATATAATCCTGAGTTGAATGTCAGCCTAATCTATGTTCAGAGTATTAAAAGTCAATTAAAAGATCTCTGAATTTGTTCTGCGACTGTGGAAACTCCTTGTTCTTCCTGTTTCTTCCCTTTGCCCAATAGCATGCTGCTTTCAAAAATAATTTTCCACTGGCTTCCAGAGATGCTTCAGAAAACATATATAAGTATGGATGGCTTTATATGTGTGTAAATACACACAGGTTTATAGATATATCTATAGCTAAATCTGGCTTGCATTTCTTAATTTTGAGTTTCTAGGTCTTCCTCTGTCTGTCAGTCAATCAATCAACAAATATGTCCTGGGTGTGTACGCAGCACAGAAATCTTTAGTGCTGTGGAATATGAAAGAATAGCAGGAAGCAGTTGTAACAGGCTTCATTTTCCTTGAGATAGCTGCCTATCCGTAACCTACTCCCTCTTTTCTCAAGTGTCCATCTTTTCCTCTGGTGTCCCATGAAGGGATCTGGACAGAAGACTACGATGAAATCAGGGTCCTTTGGGGGATTGTTTTATAATAAAGGTGTTAGTTTTGTTCTAGCTGTATGCTGGCCCTCACTTCAGTTTACTGTCTCCTAATTCAATTCTGAAATAGCTTTCCTTGCCAAGCTCACACAGCTGATTAACCCTCATAGAACTGGAGAGCAAGAAGGAGTGTTGGAAAGATGGCTTGGGACAACTTAGTCATTTTTACAGATGAGGAAACTGAGGTGTCACAGAGGTCATGTGATTTGTCTGCATTAGTGACAGAACCAGGTCTTGCCTCTTGTGCCCACATCAGTTGTCTTTCCATTGGGCAGAATGGCTTTTTGATATCTGCCCAGACCCCATTTCTTCATGAATCCTCTCTCCACCTCTCCCTTCGTATACTTTGGGGTCTAGATGCCATCATCCAATTACCAATTAGGTATTTAGGAATTCTTTAGTGCAAAGAGCAAACAAGGATTCCTGTCTCTAGCTGAGGGAAAAACAAGCATGCACATTCATCAAATAGCTGTGTTTGCATTGCCTATGAAATGGAATTATTTGCTGAATTAAATGTTCTTGTTTAGATTTTCAGAATAAGTAAATGATAGTGTGTCTGGATTGCCCCTTTGGAGAGCCTTGGGGGACCCTCAGTGATTTTTCTCTTATATGAACACTTTATCAACATGACCCAGTGGCAGGGGCTTACAAGTCGTTCTCATTCGCTGGCTAATATTAAGTTAGACTGAAATTAAGCGAATTGGGTTTCGTTGGGAATAGCACATGGCTAAGCTTTGGGTGGCCTTGGCATCCTACTTGAAGAGGAGAAGATGAAGGAACTGCGGATATTTGGGCCAGAAGGTAAATTTAGGGAGGGGGCAAAGTAGCCCTCTTTACTTTCAAGGGCTACCAAATGGGAAAAATCAATCAATAAAATTGAATCTCGTGGCCCCAGAAGGCAGATTTAGGAGCAACGGGTGCAAGTTATAGAGATGTGTTTATGTTTGAGGGTTGGAAACACTTCCCAATTCCAATTAATCCAGTGTGGAAAAAGTTGCCTTGAAAGGGAGTAAGTTTCCCATCCCTGGAGGTCTTCAAGCAGAAGCCTGCCAAGATTACTTGCTAGGTTTGGGGTAGGGAGGATTCTAATTTAGGTACCATCTGAACAAAATGGCCACTTAGATCCTGTACAGCTCTTCAATGTGTACGTTTTGTTTTGAACAAACATATTTCTCAAGGCAATGGGTGCATGTGATATCATTTCCTGCTTAAGTCTCCCTGAACTGTGGGCCACATTTTCCTTTATCAGCTCCCATTCCGATGTCTTTTCTTACTCAGTTGTTAGTCCTTAAATGTCTTAAAAAGACATGATAACGATTTTTGGATTACTGATGCCAGATCCATCCACATTAAAATAGATATGTGAAAGCTGATTAACCACAAGTTTCATAGTCCTTGTTCATTTGGTCCCCTGCTCTCCCCACCAACCTCCTCTGGGCTGCTTGGTCTCAGTGTTTACCCTAGCTCAGAGGATTCAACATCAGTTTTGCAGGGAGGGGCATGAGGAACAGAAGCGTTCTGGATTAGACCATTGGAGGCTCTTGGGAATCTTTTCTAGGACAGAGTCTGAGCCCTGATATTTTGGGTAGATGTGGACAGTGGGTTGCTTTTTCCCACAAACTGTGTGGGTAAAGTCAGTTACTTTCTCTTTCCTTGGAGGAGGCAGCCTTGTTGTTAGCTGTCACTGCTGCCCACAGATACCTGTGGTTCAGAAAGCCATTTTGATAGTGATCATTTCTCACTCTCCCAACTCCCTTTTTGGAAGAGCCATGCTTTCCAGGGCTACTTCCAGGGGCGGATCTCTTGTCTCCTGACCTTGGAGTAGAAAGGAGATCTCAGAGCTATTTTTGAACAATAGCCTCAGTTCCTCAAAGTGAAGGTAGGATGGGCAGTATAGACACCCACACTGGTCAATACTATTGCACCCTTCCTTGCCACTCTAGACTCTTCTTTCCTTCATCCCCTCTCTGTTCCTTTCTGTCTCTCTCTGTCTCTCTCGTTCCATCCCTTCCTCCATGTCTGTCTCTCCCTTCCTTTCTCTCTCATTTTCATTTTCTTTCCCTTTTATGTCATAAAATGTTTCACAAGAAATCTTGCCCAAACATTTTCAAAATTAAATAAATACTCGAAGAAAAAAAAACCCCATTTCCCAGGCATTTCCATTTCTCCCCACACAGTAAAGTGTTAGCCCTCCTCAGGACCTCATTGTATTAAGCCCCTTCAGTACAAAGATTTGAACAAGATTCAGGTCAAATTGTAAAAGTTGCCATTGTGTGCTTTACAAGCAAGTTGCTGGCCATCATCTCAATGTCCTGTTTCACTGACATCCTAATTGGAATCTTGAGGCAGGTACAAGAAACTGTTCTCTCTGATAGCTGCGTTGTCCAGGCTCAGCACTCTGCCCCCACTTATGGCAGTGAGTGGCCTTGGAGCCCCCTGTGAACCCCCTGATGATTGAACCTCTGCCGTCCTTGATTACTGCCTGGCCCCTGGCCCCCTCTTCCTTTCTTTTGCTGCTAGTGCCGGCTTATCCCCAGCCAGTTGAGTGCTGGCCCTCCCTAGGGCCACAGCTCTGTGTGGGGACCCCAACTTGGAGCCTGGCAGCATCTCTTAAATAGCTGCCTTCATTCGAGTGGATCTATGAGGCCATATCAAGTCATCAGATGTGTTGGAACTTGTCTACACTTGGTTGTATGTGCTTTAAGAAGCACATAATGACAATCTGTTCTAGCTATGCACCTGTCTATTGTCCTCCGTGGTCCACACCTTCACATCCTTGCCTTGATTTATTCTTTATCCAGACTCTGTTTACCTACCAAACCTTTCTGCTATCTGGGGTTGAGTAGGAAGGGGAGGCTGGCTGCCACGCTTTCCCTCAAGCACTCATTGTTGTTCTTAACTTTCCCGTGTGGGGAGAGGGACGAAGGGGATGCTCAGAAGCTTTGAACAAAGTAGCCAGCCATTTCATGCATTTTGGAATTGGAGTCCAATGTGATCTTCACAGCCTTGAAGGGAGATTGACAGGGATTGATTGGTAGACTTCTTTTACAGAGGAAGAAGATAGTTCACAGAGGTTGAATGACTGATCTAAGATCACACAGCTACCAAGAGGCCAAATTGGGCTTCTCTCTTCCTCTGTGCCTTTAGAACCCGATTCCAAGCCATTGATTCATAGTGATTCTGTAGGTGCTCAACACCTCCCCTTGGTGGTGCAGTGGGTAAAGTACTGGATTTGGAGTCAGGAAGACTTGTATTCAAATCCTGCCTCAGATACTTCCTAGCTGAGTAACCTAGGAAAAGTCATTTAATCTCACTCAGCCTGTTTCCTAATCTATAAAACAAATAATATCATTACCTACTTAATCATGATAATTCAAATTAAATAATATATCTGATAGACGTTGGAAACCTTAAATCATATCATGCTATAAATTTAGTCACTACCACCACTATTACTACTACTACTACTACTACTATATTGCCACTACCTCTCCTATTCCCATTCCTACTCCCACTACTACACTGCCACTACTATTGCTACTACCACCACCACTACCACTATCATGACTACAATATATTGAACTACCAGTATGTCTTTTATTCCCACTGCCACTACACTTCTACTCCCACCATTACTACCATTACCCCTACTACTACTACAGCCACTACACCACTTCTACACTACCACTAAATCACCAAGACTATTACAGCACCACCACTCCCACTCCCCAAATCCCTCCCTACACTACGTACCACACCACCACTGCTACAACTATATTACCACGACTTCCACTATCATCACTACTACTACATTACCACTACTACTACTACTACTATCACTAACATGACTACTTGACTACTGCCACCACTACTACTACTACTACTACTACTACTACTACTACTACTACTACTACTACTACTACTACTCGTACACTACCACTACTACTTCTTTGCTAGATACCAAGTATACAAGGATAAGACTAAGAACAAGTATTTATCAATCACCGATTTCCTAGGAATTATGTGAGGTGTTGGGAGATAGACAAATTTGTGCTTTTGCCCTTAAGGAACTTCCATTCCCTTGGGGAGAATTAATGTGCAAATCGATAGGTATGTCATATACAAGATGATTTGAGAATAGGAGGGCAGTGATAACCAGAGGGACTTTAGGAAAGACTTGGTCCTTAGGAAAGTGACTTTGTCCATTGGCTGAGCCTTAAGGGAAGCTTGGGATACTAAGAGGCAGGGTAAGGAGAGAGGTCATTCCACAAACGTGGATGAGGTCCAAGGAGTGGGACACAATTTCTGCAGAGGTGCTCTGGAAGATTGGATTCCATCGCATTTCTCATACAGATTTGATTATCCTGAAGACCATATTGTCTTGCCCCTACGTGCCAGTACATAAGGTTTAGAAATGAACCTCTTAAAAGAGTTATGGTGTCAGGGGGTTAGGACACATGTGACCTATTTTCAAAAAAGTCATTTATCTGCAAAGAATTTGTTCTGTTCATTTGAAGACTGCAGGCAGTTGTTGACGACATCCTTAAAGTTGGACCCAAGGGTTGTTGACATTTTGGTAGAGAATTCTTGAACCACTGGAAATCTGCTATGCAATGTGCTATACTGACATTCTAATTATGGGCCACTTTGGAACCTTTTTTTTAAATGCTTATCTGTGCTAGTTATTTGGCAGCATAGTCAAGTGAAAAAAAACAACCCATTATGTTGGAAATTAGGAGCCCTAGTTCTGTAATAGTGCATTGTCTTTCCAACCAATATTACTTATTGGAAGCTGGTTTAGGTCTTAAATTATTGGTGAATTGTTTCCTCTTAAAAGATGGGTAATGTGGGATAGTAGAAGGAGTCCTGGAATTGGAATCAGAAGAGAATCATCTCTTCATGCTCTTTCTGTCACTCACTTGCTACATTACCCCCAAAATGTCTATACTGAGAATCTAAAAATGTAAGCATTAACATAAAGGCTGGAGTCCGAGGACCTGGGTTCAAACAGGACTCCGCCCCTCATTGGTTGGATTTCCTTATTTAGGTTTCCCCCTTTTAGTCCTTGATTTCTTCAACTCTAAAATGAGAATTTCATCAATTAAGAATAAGAAGTGACCTTGGAGATGGTTCCACCTAGGAATCCTTCATCTTTTATTGTTAGGGATCCATTTGGCAGTCAGGAACACCTCTGTTTTTAAATGTAGAAAAGAAAATCCATAGATTTATAAAGGAAACCAGTTACATTGGAATACAGTTATCAAAATATATATTTTTAAAAAGAGTTCATAGGCTTCAGGTCAAGAATTCCCAATTGATTCCAACTCCTTTGTTTTATAATTGAGGAAAAAGAAGGGTAGGACATATCAGTAGTAAGTGGAGGCCTGGACTTTGTATCCATGTGTTCTGTTTATATTATTTTTATTTATTTATTAAAAAAAAACCTTACCTTTTGTCTTGAAATCAATACTGTGTATTGATTACAAGACAGAGGAGTAGTAAGGGCTAGGCAATGGGATTTAAGTGACTTGCCCTGGGTCACACATCTGGGAAGTGTCTGAGGTCAGATTTGAACCCAGGACCTGGTTCTCAATCCACTGAGCTACCCACCCACCTCCCTCATGTGCCCTGTTTAGAAATCTAGCCTTCCTCCCATTACACACATAGTTATGGTTATATTTAAATGTTTTGTTGTCAGGACCCCCTTTTTACTCTTAAAAAATTATTCAAGACTCCCAAAGAACTTTTGCTTATGTATTTTCTAGCAATATTTATCAAATTAGAATGCAAAGCTGATGAATTTTTTAAATATTTCTACATTGATTCATTTAAAATATCAATAACAAATCCATTAAATCATTTAAACAACAACAATAATAAATACCATACTTTCATGAAAAATAATTCTATTTTCCAAAATTAAATAATTAGTGAGAAGGGGAAAAGGCTTTGTTTTACATATTTTTGCAAATCTCTTTGTCTGGCTTAATAGAAGACAGCTGGATTTTCAAATCTCCAGTTGCATTCAGTTATTGTAAGATGTTGTTTTGGTTGAAATATATGAAGAAAATCTGACCTCCCATATAGGTGTATTTGGAAGAGGCAGGAGTATTTAAATAGCTAAATAATGTTTTATGATAATTTTGAAGAATTTTGACCTGGAGGTAGGATTTCTAAGGATGGAGGCTAGCCTGTGAGCTATGGCTAGAGGAAGGGGGTGAGCCAGGTAGCAGGCTTGTTTCAAACTGGCCATGTGCCTCCTGGACCACTTAATGAGATAAAAATAAAGAGCCTTTCAGAATAAGATGGACCTTCGAGATGATTCCATCTAGGAATCCTTCAAATTTTATTATTAGGGATCCATTTGGCAGTCTGGGAAATCTGTTTTTAAATGTAGAAAAAGAAAATTCATAGATTTACAAAGGAAACCAATTACACTGGAATACAATTATCAAAATATTCCTTTTAAAAAAAGATTAATAGAAGACATTAAATGCATGCGTGCTGTGTGTCGCATAATGTGCTAGGGATATAAATGCAGACCTGAGAGGACCCCCTGACCTCAAGGAGCTTACATTCTACTTTGGGGATAGAGCACATTCACAGATGAGTAACTATAGCATAGGTACCAAACACACAAATTGATATCCATGCAGTGGTGGCAGGAATAACTGGGGGAATTAGGACCATGCTGAATGAAAGGCAGCTGAAATTTGCTACCATTTCCTGACTTCCGGGACCTTCTTTTTATTTGGATTCTCTGATCCAATCTCAACTTGACAGGCCTTTTTACAAGAGGAATTTAGTTTGGACAAGTTATTTTTCATCCGTTGGATTTTGCTGTGTATGTGGGTTAGGGTCATTTTATTAGTTACTCTTCCTTTCAAAGTCTGGTTTGCAGAGACAGGCTACCCACCAGCACACACCCACTATAACTGGTCGCCATAGCGAAAATGATCCCAGTGATGGAGATGGATACTGAAGACATATGAACTGGTGGTAGATAATTTGGGAAGAGAGAATGCCAGGGTTTTCTTTTTATTTTTAATTTAATTTACAAACATTAACTATAATGAATAACCTCCACAGAGACAATAGAACAGAAAAACAGAAGAATATAAAAATGCATGGAAATGGGAATCTTTGTAATAGATAGTTTGTTTTCCCTTTTAAGTATATAATAAATTCAATATAGAACTTGCAAAGCTCTCTGGATTGGTTGGGATTCCTTCCAATGTTTCATCTATTCTCTTGTGCATTCAAAAAGAATGCTTTAATGACCCTCCTTTCTTTTTTTTTTTCTAATTGTTTTTAAACCCTTATCTTCTATCTTAGAATCAATGTGTGTATCCATGGCAGAAGAGTAGTGAAGGCTTAGGCAGTGGGGGTAAGTGACTTGCCCAGGAACACATAGCTAGGAAGTGTGATTTGAACCCAGGACCTTGAGTCACTAGGCTTGACTCTCAATCCACTGAGCCACCCAACTGCCCTTTATTTTTTGTTTCTTACCAGTTATTTTTATGGCCAAAGTTGTAAGGGTTTCACAGAAAATTAAAAGACAGGGTTGGTCAGGAGAATTTAGGGCTGTCTCTTACAATAGAGCTATTTATTACCCATGGTTAGTTCAGATTCTGATGTGATTGAGTTTTAGATCCTTTAAGGGCAGAGCCAGTTTTGTTTCTGTCATTTTCTTTAAAAAGGGAACAACTTCCCTAGCACATAGTAGGTGTCAACTCAGCCATGATTTATTAAGTACCTACTGTGTGCTAGCTATAGTACAAAGAAGGGCAAAAAAATGGGCTATAAAGAATGGCCCCAAACAGTAGGTGCTTAAGAAATGACTTCTGATTGGTTTATTTGAGGGTGTAGGATAAAAGTAAAAGATGCAATATAATGTCACATGAGAGTCTAGGCTTTGCATTTAGAGCTAGCAGGGATCCAGGAGAGCCTCTCATCCCAATTCCTAATTTAACAGTTGAGAAAATGGAAGTCTGGTAAGGTGGAGCAGTGGCAGAACCCAAAATTGATATCGTCAGTGCCTTTCATTGCCATTCTCCTGCCTTAACCACTCTACCATACTATGTGTTCCTTATATAAACTAGAATGACAAGGTTGATAGACTTGTTCTTCCCTTTAGTATCTCGTTTGTTATTCAGTAAAATTGGAAATTGGAAGGGTAAAGAGACAGACTTCAGAAGATGGAAATCATGGACTTACCAGTGTATTACTTTGTCCTTCCTGAAAGCAGCATGATTCAAGGCCTCCATTTTTAGGAAGGGCAGGAAACAGCCAAATGACAACACTTGCCCCATTTCCTTTTGAAAACCACTATCACTGCCTACAGAAGAAATTGTAGTTCTTTGTAATTATGGGTTCCCTTTGTGAAATAGGGGGGCCCAATCAAGTTCTGAGAATTTGTTATAAACATGAGTAGAAGAATGTTTAATTGAGAAGGCTGCCTTTTGTTTTACTAGCAAAGTCCAGCCAGCCAGGTTTATTTAGTACTGTACTTGGTGCCAGGAATCCAAAGGTAGACAATTAAAACCAGCCCCTGCCTTCAGGGTGCTTCCCTGTTAGTCATTAGTAAAGAACCGTTCCCAGTTCATGATGCATGTGTGTGCCTAAGATCAGTCTTTATTCTCAAGTTGGAAATTCATTTTTTGACAAAAAGTTTAAATTGATTTGGAAGGCTAAATGCCTACTGTGTGCCAGGCACTATGCTATCCAATGGAAATAAAAGACAAAATGAAAGTAGACTCTGTTCTTGAGGAGTTTATACCTGACTTGTCATTCAGTCATTTCCCACTCTTTGGATCCGTGTGGACCACAGCACACCAATATTGTCTATGAGGTTTTCTTGGCAAAGAACTGGAGTGGTTTCATTTCCTTCTGTAGGAGATTAAGGCAAACAGAGGTTTTTAATGACTTACTCAGGGTCACATGTTAGTAAGTATATGAGACTGGATTTGAACTCCGGTCTTTCTGACTTCAGGCCAGGCATTCTTTCTATTCACTGAGCCTTCTACATGTCTCTTATATTTGACTAGTCATAAGAACAAGACATCCTTATTTGGTAATAGGTAAAAGTAGTCATTATTTCCCATTATAAACGTGAATTAATATCTTTGATAGAATTTAATCAATTTAAAAACTCATCAAGGGGCAGCTGGGTGGCTCAGTGGATTGAGAGCCAGGCCCAGAGACAGGAGGTCCTGGGTTCAAATGTGACACCAGACACATCCTAGCTGTGTGACCTGGGGCAAGTCACTTAACCCCAATTTCCTAGCTCTTGCCACTCTTCTTAGAACCAATACACAGAAGGTAAGGGTGCCTACTATGTGCAAAGGACAATGATAAATCCTAGGGATATGATCAGAAATACTCTCAAGTCTTAGAGCTGCCTAGCATTGAGAGATCAAATTACTTGTGCATATTTAGTCCCACAGCTAATGACATTGTTAGGATTAGGTCATAATCTTTTATTTTCAGAGCTGAAAGTAACCTCAGAGGTTATGTAGCCCAGCCCCTGTCATTTATACAGCTGGAGAAACTGAGGATCAGAGAAATTAAGGGACTTGCTTGAAGTTACAAGAATAGAAATAGACCTAGGATTTGAAGCCAGTCACTGGAACTAGAAGATTCTGTCTACTATACAAAAATGCTTGGGAATGCCAAAATGCCTCCATGAACAAAAATGATACACTTTGCCCATAAGGAGCTTACCTTCTGCTGGAGGATACAGCATGGCCAGTCCTCAGTTCAGCAAAGAGAGATAAGCAACTTGCCTTAGATACCTGGACACTTGAACCGAGAAGAAAAAGTAGCCAAGGGCATTGAAGTGAAAGTGTCATTGGAGGAAGCACATGAGAAGAGTCTTGAAGGATGATAAGGACACTTAAGAGTCTTAGAATGGAGATGAGCCTCCCAAACCCAAAGGTTATATTGTGATGACTAAGAGATTAGAGAGAGGAAATTTCTGATAACATAGATTGAGCACATTCAGATTAAGATGTTGCACTCTTGCCTTGTGATTGATTGGAAAGGAAATGCCTCTGTAATTTTGGAAAATAAGTTTTTAGATGACTTTTCTAGGCCTACTCTTGCTTAATGGCCCTTATTTATATCAGGGAAACACAATATTAGGTAGAACAATATACAGGTAGCTGTTAGTTCCACAGGAGCTGTCTTTAAAATGTTAGAAATACCCCAGTGGGATTTAGTTACAAGGCATAATGACTTTATCATAAAACTGTGTTGGTTGGAGTATATATATATGAGTTCTGCCTTAAATGTGGGAACTTTCCCCTCCGATTTTATGTGAATGCTTTTCTAAGTATTCAAGCCTGAAAAATGTCTTTGGATTCTTTTGTGGAAATTGATCAGGCATGCTTTTTGGAAGAAAAAAATTAAAACTTCTGAAGTGGGAGAAAAAAGCCCCTTACTTTCTGTCTTAGAATCAATACTAAGTATCAGTTTCAAGGCTGAAGAGGGAAAAGTATGTATCAAAGCCCCCTCTGCTTCCTAATTGTGTCATTTCTGTCCTCAATACCCCCACCCTTCTTTCACACTGGAAACATTGAAGCCATCTTTGGTTTCTCTTCTGCAGTCTTTAATCCCCTACATTTCATCTGCTATCAACTTCTATCTTTTTTTCCCCTTTAAAATGTCTCCTCCGTTTTCAGTGTCAACAGCCTTTATCACTTTACTTCCAAATAGATGGTGACAAGAAACCTGCCTCTTGGATCTTTCTATTCTAGTCCATTCTATACCCATCATCCAAGTTAAGCTGCTTAAAGCCCTGTTTTTTTATCCTTTGTTATGGCTCCAGATTTCAAAGCAACTTCAGAGGCTTCCATATTGCTTTCTAGATTTCAGTTTGGACCCATCTATCCTCCCTACCTCTCGGATGTTGTTCATCCTTTTTACTACTCAGACCAGACCCTTCACTCCAGATGCATCAGTTTCCCTGATATCCACTCACTGTTATTTGCCCTTGTATTCTTCTCTTCATCCAGTCCTTGAAAAGTTTTTGTCCTCTCAACTCTTCTGTCTTAGAATCAATACTGTGCAATGATTCCAAGGCAGAAGAAGAGTAAGGTTTAGGCAGCAGGGGTTAAGTGATTTGCCCAGGGTCACACAACTAAGAGCTGTCTGAGGTCAAATTTGAACCCAGGACTTCTTGCCTCTCAGTCTAGTTTTCAATCCACTGAGCCACCTAGTTGCCTTTCTTCTCAACTCTAGACCTAGCAAGTTAGTTAAATCTAGTGTTTTTAAATCCAGAAAGGGGAAAAAAATGGCTTTGTTTTTCAATTTTAAATTGAATTCAAATTTTAAAATACAAGCAGTAGTTCATTGGAAAATATGCCCAAAAGACAACTCTCATTCTCAGGAATGCATGTCGTAGGCCAGCCAGTATTTAAAAATACTGCCAAGTCTCAGTGTCATGAGGGAAAGACTGGGGTGTGTATTTCTCAGAATCAAAGCTAGGAAGCGGGCTGTCAGCCCTGTCAGAGCACCGCAGAAATTTGTTTTCTCCTCCAAAGAAGCTGGATCCATCTGCAAATGCATAAATAGATGCGGTCTCAATGATTAGAGAATTGTTGTTATACTTCTGCGAAATGCAATTGCGCCCCGGGAGGAACAACTGATACAATTGTGTTTCCTTTTTCAGCGAGGTCTCTGCAAGTGTCAAAAGTGGGTAGCACCTGGCCAGCGGAAGGAAGCGGGAAGGGGGTGGCCTTTGTGTGTGTGATGAGCACTGGCTTTAGGAAGCCCCAACTCATCTGAAAGGTAACTAGCCTCCATCTGGTAACTGGCAAACAAGTGATCAAAGGCAGCTGGAGGGATGGGGGAAAGGCAGAAGGTGGCTGAATGAGTCCCTGCATGGCCTTAATAGGCATGTCCTTCCCTCTGGGAAATAAGAGTCCAGGATTGAGATGCTGCTAGTCTGACTAGGCAAGATAACCCTTGCTTACCCCTCACACACACCTAGCCATACAGGAAACCTTGACATAAGCAGAAGACAGCAGGCTGCTCTGGGATACAACAGAAAGAGCATGAGTTGTTGCTCTGGGTGATGGGTTCAAATCTGATCTCTGTCACTTACTACTTAGTGATCTTGAGTAAATGACTTGATTCCTGGTCCTCAGTTGCCTCCTATAGAAAATGAGGGGATCAGACTGGATGGCTTTTGAAGCCTGGTCCAGGCTAACTATGTGATCCCTAAAAGGCAGAATAGCACAAGGGGGAACTCAGAAGAGTTTAGAGGGAGCAAGAAGTGAGTACAAATGCAGAAAGCATCTGAGGAGATAGACTTGACCTGAGCCTTCAAGCGGAGCTGGAGTCTGTGAACAAGGATTTCTTGAAGTACCATTATACTGAGTGTCAAGCACCGTGTCAAATGCTGGGGATACAAAATGAAAATGAAATGGGCTCTGTGCACAGGCACCTAGATGGTATGGTGGATAGAACACTAGGCTTGGAATCAGGAAGACTCGTTTTCATGAATTTAAATCTGACCATAGCCATTTACTAGCTGTGTGACACTGAATAGGTCACTTGACCCTGTGTGCCTCAGTTTCCTCCTCTGTAAAATGAGCTGCAGACAAACTATTCCAATTTCTTTGCCAGAAAATGCCCCATGGGGTCACAGAATTAGACATAACTGAAAAAAATGGCTCAATGTAGGAACTTTATATTCTGTGGCGGAGGGAGGAATATTTCATTTATTAAATGCCATTAGGTTTGCAAAGCACAACCTAATGGCATTTAATAAATGAAATATTCATACATACATAAGTATGGTATATCAGGCATCCATAAACATCTGAAGCAGATGACATTATCCCTATTTTTTCAAATGAGGAAACTGAGGCTGAAATAAGTTAGAACTTCCCTAAGGAAAGAGGAAGTCAGGAAGATAATCTATCCATTTTTCCCATGTGGAAAGGAGGTGGGATGGGTAGTAAATTCCAAATGAATGTAAAATATGAGTAAAGGCTCAGCCTGACCAGACTGTTAGAAAACAGAGGCTTTTGTGGGTTAGCAGTGGAGGCAAGTTAGAAAGCTGGAAAACCATGAAAGTTCAGCTGAGGAATTTGGCCTTTTCTCCCTGGGCAGTAGGGAGCTATTGAACATTTTTGAGTGGTGAGGAACCTAATGAAATCAGTATTTCAGGATGAACAATTTGCAGTGACTTGTAATGTACAGATGGCTTCCAAGGGAAATAGACCAGTTAGGAGGTTGACAATGATAGGAATGGTACGTAAGTCAGGAGGATGGATACAACAGCCTTTCTCGGGTAGATACAATTGTTCTTGTAGGTGATAGATTGGGGAATGCAAGTGAGAATGAAGGAGATGGCATCAGTGACAAAAAACCTATGCGGAAAAGCCGGAAGTCAAAGATAGAACTGAGAATAAGGTCTGAGAGGATGCTGACAACATTAACAGAAAAAAGAAGTCAGGAACTTTGGGGTAGTAAGATTTTGAATCTGAGTTTGAGCTGCAATTTCTGAGTCACTAAATGGACATCGGAGGCTGAAGCTTGGAGAAAAAAGAGCTTGAGGTGTCAGCTTAGAGTGACGAAGTTCATGTCTAAGTAGTATTTAAATCCACAGGCCTTTTAGAAATGTGGGCCAGGTGTCTGGGGATATAGGTACAAAGAGGGAAAAGCTCCCTTCTCTCATGGAGTGTATTGTTTGTTTGTTTTTAATAATATTTTATTTTATCATTTCCAAGCATTATTCATTAAAGACAAAGATCATTTTCTTTTCCTCCCCCCTACCCCCCATAGCCGACGAGTGATTCCACTGGGTATCACATGTGTTCTTGATTCGAACTCATTGCCATGTTGTTAGTATTTGCATTAGAGTGTTCGTTTAGAGTCTCTCCTCTGTCATGTCCCCTCAACTGCTGTATTCAGGCAGTTGCTTTTCCTCGGTGTTTCCACTCCCACAGTTTGTCCTCTGCTTATGGATTGTGTTTTTCTCCTAGATCCCTGCAGATTGTTCAGGGACATTACACCGCTACTAATGGAGAAGTCCATTATGTTCTATTATACCACAGTGTATTAGTCTCTGTGTACAATGTTCTCCTGGTTCTGCTCCTCTCGCTCTGCATCACTTCCTGGAGGTTGTTCCAGTCTCCATGGAACTCCTCCACTTTATTATTCCTTTTAGCACAATAGTATTCCATCACCAACATATACCACAATTTGCTCAGCCATTCCCCAATTGATGGGCATCCCCTCGTTTTCCAATTTCTTGCCACCACAAAGAGCGCAGCTATGAATATTCTTGTACAAGTCTTTGTGTCCATTATCTCTTTGGAGTACAGACCCAGCAGTGCTATGGCTGGATCAAAGGGTAGATATTCTTTTGTCACCCTTTGGACATAGTTCCAAATTGCCCTCCAGAATGGTTGGATCAGTTCACAACTCCACCAGCAATGCATTAATGTCCCTATTTTGCCACATCTCCTCCAGCATTCACTGCTTTCCTCTGCTGTCATGTTAGCCAATCTGCTAGGTGTGAGGTGATACCTCAGAGTTGTTTTGATTTGCATCTCTCTGATTATAAGAGATGTAGAACACTTCTTCATGTGCTTGTTAATAGTTTTGATTTCTTTATCTGAGAACTGCCTATCCATTTCCCTTGCCCATTTATCAATTGGAGAATGGCTTGATTTTTTGTACAATTGATTTAGCTCTTTATAAATTTGAGTAATTAAACCTTTGTCAGAGGTTTCTATGAAGACTTTTCCACAATTTGTTGTTTCCCTTCTGATTTTAGTTACATTGGTTTTGTTTGTACAAAAGCTTTTTAATTTGATGTAGTCGAAATTATTTATTTTACATTTTGTGATTCTTTCTATGTCTTGCTTGGTTTTAAAGTCTTTTCCCTCCCAAAGGTCTGACGTGTATACTATTCTGTGTTTACCCAATTTACTTATTGTTTCCTTCTTTATGTTTAAGTCATTCACCCATTTTGAATTTATCTTGGTGTAGGGTGTGAGTTGATCAATTCCTAGTCTCTCCCACGCTGTCTTCCAATTTTCCCAGCAGTTTTTATCGAATAGTGGATTTTTGTCCCAAAAGCTGGGATCTTTGGGTTTATCATATACTGTCTTGCTGAGGTCACTTTCCCCCAGTCTATTCCACTGATCTTCCTTTCTGTCTCTTAGCCAGTACCAAATTGTTTTGATGACTGCTGCATTGTAATATAGTTTGAGGTCTGGGACTGCAAGGCCCCCATCATTTGTGTTTTTTTTTCATTATTTCCCTGGATATCCTTGATCTTTTGTTATTCCAATGAATATTGTTATGGTTTTTTCTAAATCAGCAAAGAAATATTTTGGGAGTTCAATGGGTATGGCACTAAATAGATAAAGAAGTTTGGGTAGGATGTTCATTTTTATTATATTGGCTCGTCCTATCCATGAGCAGTTAATGTTTTTCCAATTGCTCAAGTCTAGTTTTAGTTGTGTGGAGAGTGTTTTGTAGTTGTGTTCATATAGTTCCTGTATTTGTCTCGGGAGATAGATTCCTAGGTATTTTATTTTGTCTAAGGTGATTTTGAATGGGATTTCTTTTTCTAGTTTTTGCTGCTGAGCTGTGTTGGAGATATATAGAAATGCTGATGACTTACGCGGGTTTATTTTGAATCCTGCAACTTTGCTAAAGTTGTTGATTATTTCAATTAGCTTTTTGGTTGAATCTCTAGGATTCTTTAAGTAGACCATCATGTCCTCTGCAAAGAGCGATAACTTGGTCTCCTCCTTGCCTATTTTGATGCCTTCAATTTCTTTTTCTTCTATAATTGCTACTGCTAGTGTTTCTAGTACAATGTCAAATAGTAGAGGTGATAATGGGCATCCTTGTTTCACTCCTGATCTTATTGGGAATGCATCTAGTTTATCCCCATTGCAGATGATATTAACTGATGGTTTTAGATATATACTGTTTATTATTTTTAGGAACGACCCTTCTATTCCTATGCTTTCTAGTGTTTTTAATAGGAATGGATGTTGTATTTTATCAAAGGCTTTTTCTGCGTCTATTGAGATAATCATGTGGTTCTTGTAGGTTTGCTTATTGATGTGGTCAGTTATGTGGATCGTTTTCCTAATATTGAACCAGCCCTGCATCCCTGGTATAAATCCTACTTGATCATAGTGGATGACCCTTCTGATCACTTGCTGGAGTCTTTTTGTTAGTATCCTATTTAAGATTTTTGCATCTATATTCATTAGGGAGATTGGTCTATAATTTTCTTTCTCTGTTCTTGACCTGCCTGGTTTTGGAATCAGTACCCATGTTTGTGTCATAAAAGGAGTTTGGTAGAACTCCCTCTTTGCTTATTATGTCAAATAGTTTGTATAGTATTGGGATTAACTGTTCTCTGAATGTTTGATAGAATTCACTTGTGAATCTGTGGGGCCCTGGGGATTTTTTCTTAGGGATTTCTTTGATGGCCTGTTGGATTTCATTTTCTGATATTGGATTATTTAAGAATTCTATTTCTTCTTCTGTTAGTCTAGGCAGTTTGTACTTTTGTATATATTCATCCATATCACCTAAATTGGTGTATTTATTGCCATATAATTGGGCAAAGTAATTTTTAATGATTTCCTTAATTTCCTCTTCATCAGAGGTGATGTCCCCCTTTTCATCTTTTATGCTGTTAATTTGCTTTTCTTCTTTCCTTTTTTTAAATTAGATTGACCAGTACTTTGTCTATTTTGTTTGTTTTTTTTCAAAGTACCAGCTTCTTGTCTTATTTATTAAATCAATAGTTCTATCACTTTCAATTTTATTTATTTCTCCCTTAATTTTTAGGATTTCTAGTTTGGTTTTCTGCTGGGGCTTTTTAATTTGATTGCTTTCGAGTGTTTTTATTTGCATTTCCAATTGATTGATCTCTGCTCTCTCTAGTTTGTTAATATATGCACTCAGGATATGAATTTATCTCTGATTACCGCTTTGGCTGCATCCCAAAAGGTTTGAAAGGATGTCTCGCCATTGTCATTTTCCTCAATGAAATTATTAATTGTTTCTATGATTTCTTCTCTAACTAAATGATTTTGGAGTAACGTATTCTTTAATTTCCAATTAGTTTTTGATTTGGTTTTTCACGTACCATTACTGATCATTATTTTTATTGCCTTGTGATCTGAAAAGGCTACATTTATTATTTCTGCTTTTCTGCATTTGTATGCCATGTTTCTGTGACCTAGTGTATGGTCAATCTTTGTGAATCTGCTATGTGGTGCTGAGAAGAAGGTGTATTCCTTTTTGTTCCTATTTATTTTTCTCCATATGTCTATTAATTCTAATTTTTCTAAGATTTAATTCACTTCTTTTACCTCTTTCTTATTTATTTTTTTATTTGATTTATCTAAATTTGATAATGGTTGGTTCAAGTCTCCCACTAATATGGTTTTACTGTCTATTTCTTCCTTCAATTCTCCTAGTTTCTCCATTAGAAATTTGAGTGCTATATTATTTGGTGCATATATGTTGATTAGTGATATTTCCTCATTATCTAAAGTCCCTTTTAACAGAATGTAATTACCTTCCCTATCCCTTTTGATCAGGTCTGTTTTTGCTTTGGCTTTATCAGATATCATGATTGCAACTCCTGCCTTCTTTCTGTCAGTTGAGGCCCAGAAGGTCTTACTCCATCCTTTAATTCTGACCTTGTGGGTATCTTCCCACCTCATGTGTGTTTCTTGAAGACAACATATGGTAGGGTTTTGGATTCTAATCCATTCTGCTATTCGTCTATGTTTTATGGGTGAGTTCATCTCATTCACGTTCAATGTTATGATTGTCACTTGTGGACTCCCTGGCATTTTGATATCCTTCCCTCTTCTTCACCTCTAACTTTTTAATCCAGTGATTTATTTTAAATCAGTCCCCCTTATCCCCTCCCTTGATATATTTCCCTTTCTAGCCCCTCCCTTCTTGTTCCCTCCCTCAACCCCCTCTTCTTCCTTCCCTTTTTTATGTTCCCTCCCCCTCTACCCCCTTGGTTTTCCCTTCTCCCTACCCTTGTTGGGTAAGATAGAATTCAAGATCCCAATGGATCTGGATGTTCTTCCCTCTCAGAGTTGATTTCCCTGAGAGTAAGGTTTAAGTAAAAACTCTCTTCCTCTCCTTCTTATAGGAGTTTTCTTCCCCTCCCCTTCCCATGTGAATCTTTGTGTGAGAAAGATTATTCTATTTGGTCTTTTTTCCCCCCCTATTTACACATTACATTTCCCCACATATTAATATACATAGATTGATATAAATATAATCCTTATAGAAGAAAGTTTGAATAAAAGAAAAATATAACATTTTTCTCCTTTTCCCTTTCCTTCATATTTACCTTTTCAGGTATTCCATGCTCTTTGTTTTTCGATATTGATATTGAACTTTCCACAGAGCTCTGGTCTTTTCTTTGCAAAAACTTGGAAATCTTCTATTTTGTTGAATGCCCATACTTTCCCTTGGAAGTATATAGTCAATTTTGATGGGTAGTTGATTCTTGGTTGAAGGCCCAGCTCTCTTGCCTTTCTGAAAATCATGTTCCATGCCTTACGGTCATTCAGAGTGGAACTTGCAAGGTCTTGTGTGACCCTGATTGGCATTCCTTTATATCTAAATTGTCTTTTTCTGGCTTCTTGTAGGATTTTTTCTTTTGCTTGAAAGCTTTGAAATTTGGCAATTACGTTCCTGGGAGTTGTCTTTTGGGGATTTAGTGTAGAGGGTGTTCTCTGAGCTCTTTCAGTGGCTGTATTGCCCCCTTGTTCTAGAATCTCTAGGCAATTTTCTTTGATTATCTCTTGTATTACGATGTCGAGTTTGCTGTTTATTTCTGGCTTTTCTGGTAGTCCAATTATTCTTAAATTGTCTCTTCTCCCTCTATTTTCCAAGTCTATGACCTTGTCAGTGAGATATTTTATGTTCTCTTCTAATTTCTTGGTCTTTAGGCTTTGATTTATTAATTTTTGCTCATTTTCTTCCAGTTGGCTGATTCTGACTTTTAAAGCCAGGTTTTCCTTTTCAGTTTGGTCAAACTGGTTTTGTAGATGCGTGAATTTCTTTTGCATTATTTCCCACTTTTCCTTCCAGAAGACTTCCATCTTTTTGATCATTTCGGATTCAAATTCTTCATGGGTTTGTGGAGAGTGTCCGTTTCCTTTGGAAGGTTTCGGAGCATTTGCTTGTGTTTCCTCTTCTGTCTCCTCTGTATTTTGTATTTTTGCTCCATAAAATGTGTCCAAAGTTGTCCCCTTCTTCTTGTTTTTCTTGGAGTGTTGAGGCTTTTCTGTGCTGTTTGCCATCTCTATCTGAGTGGGGAGGTCTAGCTTTTCTTATCTCTGTCTGGTGTTCAGAGGCTTTAGCCCCAGGAAAATTGTCTGTTTGTGGGTGTTACTGCTCTCAGTTCCCTCCTGATGCTTCTTCATTGCCTTACTCCCACTCTCTGAGCCTGGCTTTGCACTGCCCCAACGTATCTCAGAGCCTTTGTGGGCCAGAGAGGCCTGCCCTCTGAGGGGGGAGGGGCCATGGTTTCCCGGAGCTCTGAGGGCTCCTGATAGGATTAACTTCCCTTGGGTTGGATTGGGTGTATCTTAAAGTAGGAACCTTCCCTGAGACTCAGATGGAAGGAACCAGCCAGGGGGCTACAGGATCCCCTCTGTCTCTCTCTGTTTCCCTGCTGTCTGGGTGCCCCCTCAACTGGATCAGGTTGTTTTCAGGATGCAGCCTTCAGAATAGCCGGCCCTGGGGTCCTTTTGCTGGCTCTTAGGTTCCCTCTGCTGCCTCAGACTCAGTGCTCTGGGTTGGGCTGGATGGGTCCTGGGACCTTCCTTCTGCCTATCCCTTAGATCTGAGTGATCTCGGGTTCTAGCTTTTGGGGGACTGTACCTTTTGATCCAGGTCCATGAGGAGGGTTCCCTGGATCTATCCTGTTGTTTGTTTTGAATTTCGGTGTCCTAGGAGCATACAGTTTGAGATCGGTAAGGAAGGGGTTTCTGGAGATCTGAACTTTAGCTCTCTCTAAGTCGCCATCTTGACCGGAACTCTCATGGAGTGTATTGTAACAAAGATGGCAGTAAGTTCATAAAGAAACCCTGCAGAGACATCAAATGAATAAATAGCAACATAAACAATAATCATTGTTGGTGGGTCTGACTCTGTGACCCCATTTGGGGTTTTCTTGGCAGAGATACTGGAGTGGTTTGCCATTTCCTTTTCCAGGTCATTTTACAGATGAGGAAACTGAGGCAAATAGGGTTAAGAGATTTGACCAGGGTCACACAGCTAGTAAGTGCCAGAGGCCCAGCATTCTATCCACTGCATCACCTAGCTGCCCATACAATCAATAATAACAGCTAGCATTTATATAGCTTGTTAAGATTGCAAAGCTTTTTACCTATATTCTACAAAGCAACAAAGGCAACAAAGTTGGCAAGGAAGCCAACCACTAACTGTTGCAGAAGCCAGGTGATGTTTCATGCAGAAGATAGTGCTGGAGCTGCACCCTAAAGGATAAGAGGAATTCTTCTACTGGGTATGGGTGAGGAGGAAGTGTGCTTCAGGTGTGTGGAATGGCTGAGTGCAGCGGCAAGGATGTCAGAGAATCCTTGGCAGTGAAAAAACACAGGCTGATTCAAAGGGTCGGGGTCAAGGGAAAGAGATACCAAACGAGGCTGCAAAAATAGATTGGGACCAGTTGAATAAGTTTTTGTTGTTGAGTTTTTTTGAGTTTCTTTTTTAATATATTATATGTAATATAACAATAATGAAATGCCTATGATTTGTTATAAATACGTAATAAATTATAATAAATCTGATTATCCAAGAGAAGCAATCTCACATTAAGCTTTTGTCCAAAAATCTTGTCTCATTCTTTTTTTTTTTGCATCCCTCTCATGCCTCTCCTCTCCCCAGAAGGCACATGATAGGATAGAGATTGTATATTATCATATAATCCATATTTCCCTGTTCATCATGTTGTGAAACAAGACATATATTGCTTACACTAGGGAAAAATTCTTGGAGGAAATAAAGGAAGACTGGCTGGTTTCAACCTGTACTCTAATGTGGTCTATTCCTTCTGTGGCAATGGAGAGTCTTTTTTTGGTCATGCGTTTCATGTCCTGGAGCTTGCCTTTTGATAACACTTGTGTCATTCACTTTTTGATATTTGATAATAGTTAAGTCGATCATCATACCTTATTGCGGTTACTGTATACGACGTTCTCCCAGTTCTGTTCCCTTCATTTAAGTCTTTTCATTTAAGTCTTTCCAATTTTTTTTGATGATCTTGATTGTCATCACAGTAGTCTTCCACCACCACTTGTGCAGCCATTCCCAAATTATGGACATCCATTCAGTCTCCAGTTCTTTGCCATCACAAAAAGAGCTGCTTGAAATATTTTAGAACATATAGTTTCTTTTCCTTTTTCCTTTATCACCTTAGGAAGAAAACCCAATAACGATATTACTGGGTCAAAAGGTAGGCACTGTTTCGAGCATCATTCTAAATTGCTCTTCAGAATTGTTGAAGTTCAGTTTCACCAATAAAGTATTAGTGGCCTTATTTTTCAACATCCCATCCAACATTTTTCCCATTCATCATTTTAGGCAATCCAATAGGTAGGAGATAATATCTCAGAATTGTTTTGTTTGGAGTTTCTCTAATCAATGATGATTTAGAGCATTTTTTCATATAGTTATATATAACTTTGGTTTCCTCTTCCCAAAACTGGCCCATATATTTTATAGAGTGTTTAAAGCTAAACAAAGGAATTTATGTAGGATGTCCCAAAAGTTTCAGAGCAGTTTTTTACTAAGAATAAATAATTTAAATCTGCATTAAGACTTTTGGGAAAGGGGACACCTAGGTGACTCAGTAGATTAAGAGCCAGACCTAGAGACAGAACCTCAGATACTTCCTAGCTGTGTGACCCTGGACAAGTCACTTAACCCCCATTGCCTCACCCTTCCCACTCTTCTGCTTTGGAACCAATACATGGTATTCATTCTAAGACAGAAAGTGAAGGTTAAAAAAAAAAAGACTTTGGGGATACCTTATATTTTATCCTAGAACTATAGGGAGCCAACAGAACAGAGGAGTCATGTGATCACATCTGCCTGTAATTAGGGTCTGTAGTGGGGAGAGACTCCAATGAGGAGTCAGTAATCTAGATAAGAGGTGATTGAGGACCTGAACTAATCAAGTGTTAGCTGTGTGCATGGATAGAAGGGCTTGGATAGAGCTGCAGTGAATCATGAGAAGTGATGATCTCATTGAGGGCAGAAAGCAGAGAAAGGAAACAGAAGGCTCTGGATTGAGGCTTGGGCAACACTCACTTTGTGAGGGTGGGAAAAAGCAGAAGCGGCAGTGATGATGCATCCATGAATAATTGAATGTTGACTGTACCCAATTGGCTTCTTCTTACACTCTTTGGTTTGAATGGTTTTGTATCTGGGCAGAGCATATGTGCTCTCAAACAATGGAGTACTGTCTTCTAGAGTACCTTTGGAGGTAGGAAGGTAGAGAAGAGGGAAGGAAGGGGAATGGCAAAAACCTCTCTGCAGTTCCTTCCTGCAACAATGCCAGCAGTCAGTCATCTTAGGTCTTGGTGCAAGAGTGCCCATGTGTCTTGCCTCTATTCTTTTCTACCTTTTTTTCCAAAGCAATACAATAAAACCAGTATGAGCCTTTAGCATTATCAACACACACACACACGTATGTACACGTACACGCACACGGCTATTACTAAAACCTAAAAATACAGCAGATGAGAAGAACAAATAAACGGATGGACACCTTGGCTGACATAACTCTCTTCTCCTTTCTGACTTGCCTCAGTATTTTTATCAAGTTTCTTCACTGACCAACCCCTTACTCCAGTGTCAAAACCATAGGAGATATACTATTATAAATAAGTCCCGTGTTTAAGAATATTTCATAATATTAGTGATGAATTAAATTTACTGTGCAAGCTATCTCAACTGCAGTGATGTACAAGCCATTGGAAAACATAATCTTCCCACTGTATGCATTGTTTGACACCCACAACCCAGGCGTTGTTGAATGGTGCTATCTCTATGGTTTCTTTTATCAAGGATTAGTATCTGATCTTAACATGCATGAGAGACTCCTTGTTGGAGGAGAGCCTTTCAGACTGGACTTTGTTTTTACCAAGTCACATGCTTTTGTTGTCATTACAAACCAATAAAATGGAATCCTGTACCTATTAGGCTGTTGTGTTGACTGTAAAGGTGTGTGGTCCACTACGAAGGAGGGTATTTAAGACTCCCTGCATCCCTTCTCATCAAGGGAGGGAGAGAGTAATGGTCGAGGGAATCCTTTGGGGTAAACCTCATCAAGTTTCCTCTGAATGTAGTAGCTGATCCTTCCTCGACAGACTTTATGAAAAGGACAAAGTTCCAATTGGTGGTCATGGCTGTCCTCTTGTCCTGTCTTCAAGCATAAGCTCCTTGAGGGTGGGGATTTGGACCTCTCTTTCTCTCTCTCGCACTTAGCAGAGTTTGTGCCCTGACCCATGATGAGAGATGTTTGTTTATTGAATGATTGATGGCCTTTGGGGTTTTGAGATCATCTTTGTCTCTCTAGCATTAAACAGAGGCTCCTCTAGTGATTCTACATGGTTGGGCATCTTGAAACACTACAGCTCCCAAGAAATCAAAGTTGGAGGTAACAACTGTAACATTTAAATTTAGTTTTTCTACTAAAAGAGTTATATTTTTAGAAGTTTATTAAAGATTATTAGAATTAAGAATTAAAGAAAATACAAAATAAGAAAGCACGTGCTTAGGGCACAGAGTCCATTCACAGCCACTCACATCTTGCCTGTGTGTCAAGAGATGCGTATGTCTAGAAGTGGAAGCAGAGAGACCAAGTAGGCAGTACAGTCAGTTTAAATACAATTTTTGTTCTCGGCCCAGGTGGGAATTCAGGTGATATTATAGGGAATTCTGGGAACTACCAAGGACTTCTGGGAATTGAAGTTTGGGGTTTAAATCTCCATTTTTACACTAAGGAGGTGATGGAATGATTCCATGGTGGGCACAAGTGGTTGATACTGTGTTTCTCAACATAACCTAAGCTTGGAAAGTTTGTTATGTGATACCAAGGAAATACATGATCAGAAAGGTTAAGATCCAGGCAGTACTAGACGAATAGACCCAGCAATCCATCATGTCCACAAAAGATCAATCATATAGGAAGGCCTCTAGTGCCTTTTAGGGAAGATTTATGGGGAAATCTGGATATAGAGTGAGAAGGTATGGATGGGCTGATATCAATACTAGTGGAAGGATTACCTACATACACGAGCTCACAGATTCTTTGAAGTAATACTGTTAATAAATCTGATTAATATTTTGACACATGCAGAAAAAATGCATGTATTTACAGAGATCATTCTTTTTGCATATAGCGCTGAAGTTTGTTTCATGTAAAGTCCCAAATTCTGCTGCAAATATATGTATTTTAAATGATCTTGTAGGCAAAACTATACCAACCAGAGGAAACAAACTCCTATGGGAAATTGATAGGAAGCTATTGCTGTAGATGAAAGAACCAGGGTTCTCTTGTAACAGTTTTTTTTAATTCTCTAAGAAAATTTCTGTGTCTAATGTTTAGAGAGCTTCAGACTAAATGCAGTCTTTGAACTCTACCTCCCCGGGCAGTATTGATGGGCTAGGCTGCTTTTTGTTTTCAAAACTGATCTATGTTTTGCTGATCCAGTAAGTACGGTGCATTTAATTGATCTCTTGAGATTTGATGATGTGAGTCAAAGAGATAAATGAAAAAATATTGCTTTAAGAAGCTGGTGCATTTTTTTAAACCCCCAAGTACTTAGAAAAGCAGAAGCTTGCTTCCATTCCTGAGTGCATGGAAAATATTCATCTACTTTTCATCAGTAAGCAGGGGAGGAGGTGAGCAATACAGCTTTCATCTGTGAGCCTGATTTCCTAAGATGCGAGCAGAGCACCTATTGGAGTGTGGCTCTGCGTTCCAAATCTCGGGGGTCCAGGATTGAACCCTAATCATCCCCGCCCTCATTTCCTGGGAAGCTTTTTTGGTGATTGGAGAATAGTCCTTCGGGACTGCTTTTTTCGTACAGGGGCTCTTGTAGCATCTTGGCAGATGCCTTTGACTTTCAAATATAAATAGAAAAGTAGAGAGAGATGATAAGGATTGACTATCCATCTTCATTCTCAGCAACGGTAAAGCCTCTGGAGAAAAATCACTGACTAAAAAGCCCAGTTCCGTTAGAATTAAGGAAGCTCTTTGGGGGTTCGTTTTCATGCCTTTTGGAAATGGCCATGGAGCAGTTCTAGAAGAGCAGATGGAAAACACGGATGCAAAGCGGCTGCATTTTTGATCTGTCGTGCTGCCCCCTTGCTCAAGTTTTATGAAAAAATAGCTTTAGCGTCCGTCTGGAAAATGAGGACAATCATTTATTTACTCTTGTGACTCTTTTAAATAGAATTCCATTTTGGGAGTTTTCAAAACCAGGAAAAAGAATCTGTGACCTAGCCCAGAGAGGGCTGCAGAAGCTTTGCTCTCGGTGTACTTATCAAGGGTTTACTTAATCTTGGTGGTTGCACTGTAATCATTGGATTTGGCTAGGATCAGGAGAGGTTGTCTGGATCATTGCCCTGGCATCAGGTGGGATTGCACTTAACCCGCTGCAGACAGATGGAAAGAAAGCTGGTAGGTTTTCCAAGGCTCCTGGAAAAGAACTTCCCGAATCTACTTGTTTGTGGGAAAGTTTTCCCCTTCAAGCCTCCGCTCAAGCTGCTTCCTACAGGAGGCCTTTCCTGATGCCCCCAGCTGCCAGGCTCTCCCAGAAATCACTTCATATCTAGCACAGGAATATTAAGTAGAACTAGAAGGGCCACTGGAGGACAGCTAGTGCAAGACCCTCCTTTTTTAAGCCCTTACTTTCCATTTTAGAATCAATTTCAAAGCAGAAGAGCACAAAGGGCTAGGCGATGGGGATCAAATGATTGATGTTAGATTTGAACCCAGGTCCTTCTGTTGCTAAGCCTGGCTCTCAGTCTACCGAGTCACCTAGCTGCTCCCAAGGCCCTCATTTCAAAGGTAAGCTTAGACTCAGTAAGGAAAAGTAGTCCTTTCATATTTAGGTTGCATTTCTTTCTCTGTTGAGGTGTTATTTCCACTTCTCCCACTCCAATAGAGAATAAACTTATTGAGAACAGCCAGTGTTTGGATTTCCTCTTTGTAGCAATGGTGACTTACACACAGTAGGTGCTTTAAGTGCTTGTCAAATTGATGATTTAAACCTTCTCTCTTCTAATCTGAGATGCAGAGTGGCATACAACTCCTCTGTAGAAGAGGAAGAGGCATCGTGAATTGGGGCAGCTACATGGTGTAGTAGATAGCACCAAGTCTAGAGTCAGGAAGACCTGAGTTCAAATATAACCTCAGATGCTTACTAGATGTGTGACCCCAAATGAGGTCCCTTAACTCTTGTTTGCCTCAGTTTCCTCATCTGTGAAATGAAAATAATAACACACATGTTCTGACCAAGTGGCCAATGCCCCACTTCACTCTATGCCCTACCTCCAGCTAGCTGGCACAGTGGGTAGAGAGCAGGACCTGGAATCAGGAAGACTTGGTATCCTCTGGTCTCGACCCCTTAGAAGCTGTGTAATCCTGGGCAAGACACTTAGCCTCTCTCTCTCTCTCTCTCTCTCTCTCTCTCTCTCTCTCTCTCTCTCTCTCTCTCTCTCTCTCTCTCTCTCTCTCTCTCTCTCTCCTTCCCCAACTATCAAAAAGGATAATGTTACTAAAGAACCTGGCACATCGCAAGTAATATGGAAATGTTAGCTACTATTATTTAAGAGGAATTTATGCCCAGAGAACTCATCCTCTGTTCTGTCATTTCTTGTCCTTTTTTTGTTGATGTCACTGAGGTTTCAGGCTGTATAATATCTCCATTTTCTAGGGCACTTTGGAGTTTCAGTGTTGTCTCACGGTTGGACCAGTCTCTGTAAGAGTCTGGAGAATTTCCTTCTTCAGGGGATTTATGCAAACAGTCCAGCCCAGGAGTGGCTCTTGTGGTCTGGCAAGGGGCTAAGAACTCCATCAATGAGGTGTGTGCTAGGAAGTGCCTCTGTCCAGCACACTGCTGCTTGGAGACACCTTGGAGAGCCTAATTAGATGGTGTTGGGTTCATGGAGAGAATCCAGGACCACAGAACAGACTCCATCTCTGACACTTATTAATGTGGGACTGCAGTTGGGTCCCTTAAGCTCTCCAAGCCTCAGCTTTCTCATCTGCAAAATGGGCACAAGAAGAGCTGGAATACCCATCTCATATAGTTATTGTGAGTTTCAACTGAGATAATGTATTGAATATGGGTGTCAGTTACTATCGCTGCCCTGGGAGTATTTTTCAAACAAGCACACAATTCATGTGCCATAAAAGTCATTCCCAGAATGGGTTGTTTGCACAAATTCTCTGAATAATGGAGCTCTGCTTTGACAGTAGGGAAAAATTCAGGCTTAGGATTCAAAAGGACATGAATAAATTGGAAAAGCCATCAGAAATAAGCTCAGTGACATCAATGTCAAGAAGTGATAAATACAAAATAGAAAATAGCTGTACAATTATATTCCTATTTATCATGTCCTTTAGTTTTTCTGTTGTATTTGCCTCTAACCTTCTAGATAGGTGGAAAAGAATCTAATATAGTAAGTCCATTTTGGGGTAGGCAGAAGGGTACTTAGCCTTGGGAGAGGGATAAAAGGAAAGGGAAGCATACAGGAGGCATTTATTAAACAACTGTGCCAGGCACTGTGCTAAGCACTGTACAAATATTATCTCATTTGGTCCTCACAACAGCTGGAGAAGGTAGGTGCTATTATGATTCCATTTTTAAAGTTGAGGAAACTGAGGCAGAGAGCAGCTAAATGGCTTGCCCAGGGTCACAGGGCTTACTAAGGGGATGAGGCTAGATTTGATATCAGGTCTTCCTAACTCCACTTTATCCACTGTGCCACCAGTGAGGGGGAGGGGAGAGAGGGTGGCGTTGACCACTTGGGCAGAACATGTCTTTACAATTATCTAGTACCTTTGAGTGTGCCAGATTGGAGTGATCTAAAAAATCTTGCTTTAGGTAGATTTTTTTTAGGTGTTTTTAGGTGTTTCTTCCTCTCAGATATATTAGCTTTGATTACTCTGATAAGATTTGTCCTTGCTCTAGCCAGGCTGCCTAGTTTTGCTCAGTAGGAGAAGGGAAAAGGAATATGCACGTATTAGGCACCTACTATCTGCAAAATACCTCCCAAAATATTATCTCATTTGATCCTTAAGATACAAGAGAAGATAGGTGCTCTTATTATCCTCCCCTCATTTTAGAGTTGAGGAAACTGAGGGTAAAAAAAAAAAAGATGAAGTGACTTTCCTTGGTCAGACAGCTAGTTAAGTGTCTGGGGTTAGATTTGAATTCAGGTCTTTCTGACTCCAGGCCAGCTGTTCTATCTACTGTAGCACCTAGCTGCTCATGCTTGACAGATAGATTTTATGTTGTTCTTTTATAGAGTTTTACCAGACACTCTACAAATTTGTAATTTCTAGGATCAGGTAGTCTTTTTGCCTTCCTTTTCCCTTCTCCCTTCCCCCTTCCTTTCTCTTCCTTTCCATTTCATTCCATTCCTTCCATCCTGATTGATGTGCCAACCACACACCTTGACTTAGCTGCTGCCAGAACTGGGTTGCTTTCTTTCAGCAACTTCCCAGTGCTTTCTTCCAGGTCTCTTCAAAGAATATTCCTCCAGAAGGAAAGGCTAGAGTATGTAAAAATATTGCTTCCACCACTTGAGGTAGTCATTATCTTGTAAATCCAACCCAGGTCACCCCTGTGCTCTACTTCTGGCAAGACAGAGTAACAGGAAAATGATGTGTCCAGTGCTGGGCTCAGATCTAACTTCAGACACTTCCTAGCTGTGTGACCCTAGGCAAGTCACTTAACCTCTGTTATCTAGCCCTTACCACTCTTCTGCCTTAGATCTAGTACACAGTATTAATTCCAAGATGGAAGGTAAGGGTTTTAAGAAAGAAAGAAAAAAAGATGTGTCCAGTATCAGGCCAGGGATAACGTCATTTGATTCACATTTAGTTCTGTTAAAAATATATCTTTTTCAAAGTAGGTGAATGGTATTGGCACAGCACAGTGACCTGAGCTGTATTCAGCTATTTCAGGCTCTCTGAATCTGCACTTAATTTGGGACATAAAACTCAAGTGTGTGTTGCATGAACCAAAATGATAATAAGGCTGGTGGAGCCTCCCCTACTCGAGTAGAGTGCATCATGGTTTTTATTGGTTTTCCTGTGCCCTACTGCGATATCAAAATGATAGCTGAATTATCTATGATTATCCCAGATTTCTTCTAGCCTGCTCTCTCTTTTCTCATCAGTCCTGAACATCTCAGCACAAATCGCTTGTTTGAAGCCATGACGATTTGCTTTTTAAAACATTTTATTCTTTAAATGAAATTTATAATCAACAAACATAAATCAGAGAACAAGAAAGTCAGACTTGGGTAACTTGTCATTTGTTTTTAAGAAATATATATTTATTTGACATTTAACAGGTAATGAATCAAAACCGGTTTGTGTCTGTGTTTGTGTTCTAGACATTAAACAGGTTTTGGGGCTTTCTTATGGCAAATATGTTATCATCCCCTCATCGATGGCGTCTGTCACTTTTCTACCAAAAGCGGGGAGGTAGACTTTATTAGTCTTTTGGAGTCATAGTTATCACCTGATTTGATCACCGTTTTGTGGTCTTTCAAAATGGTTTCCCTCATAATATTGTTGTGTTCATTGTGTAAATTTCTCTCCTGGTTCTTCTCATTCCCATTTGCATTACTTCATTTAAGTCTTTCCATGTTTTTGAGTTTATCATGATTTCCTACAGTATAACCATGAGCAGTTAGTATCATAATGCATATAGTACCAAAGCTGGAGTTAGGAAAACTCTTCTTCATGAGTTCAAATCTGTCCTCAGACACGAACTAGTGGTATGACTTTAGACTAGTCACTTAACCCTATTTGCCTCAGTTTCCTCATCTATAAAAGGAGCTGGAGAAGGAATGGCAAACCACTCCAGTAATCTCTGCCAGGAAAATTCCAAATAAAGTGATGAGGAGTCAGACATGACAGAATGGCTGAAGAGCAACACAGTATAACCATATTACACTATATCTCTGTATCGCAGTTTTTTCCAACTGTTCTCCAATGGACGAACACCTGTTTGTTTACACATACTTTTTTTGGAGGGAATGTTATAATGACTAACACCACTATATATGATATATATCAGGGTATTTTCCCTATGTTAGTAACCTCTTTGGGCATTTATGGCTAATAGTAGTTTTGCTGGATCTAAGGATAGATAGATAGATGGATGGATGATAGATGGATGGATGATAGACAGACAGACAGACGGATGATAGATGGATGAATGATGGATAGATAGATCGATGGATAGATGGGTGATAGATGGATAATGGATTGATAGATGAACATATGTGTAAACCTTAAAATTTCTTAGACTTATGAATGTTGGAAATTTCCCCATTGGGAAATTTCATACTTGAAAAAATTTCCTACTAATAGTAAGAACTCTATTGGAATATGAAACTCCTTGGCATGGGAGGATCCTTCTCCCTACTTAAGACTACTTTAGGACAGAAACCTTTTGCTAAACAATGGAAAGGGCTTTGACCTATGCTTAAGCATAGAACAGGAAGTTCTTTGAGTCATGATTGATTTTAGAATTGATACAATAGAGATACTTGGAATGACAGAACCAAGTCTTGGAAACTACAATCTCCACCCTACTCAGAGTAACAGGATTTAGGAAGGGCTGCAGCAAAGATCAAGATTTAATTATTTGAGAATATGACCTTCAGCAGACATGTGCAAAGCCACAGACCTCTGGGCGGTCCTGGGTTAAACTAGAGCCACCATTGGCATAGGGGAGACATCGACAGTGATTGGTAGATGTGAGAACTGAGGGGAGGGAACTTAGATTGTTTGCTTAAAGATAGCTGGGTCTGAGGACTGAGGAGGTTGATACTCTGAAGGAGGTCTGAGAGGAGAGAGGTCCTGGAGGGAGAGTCTTGGAGAGGTCTTGAAGGAGGCTGTGGAAGGTGAACTCAGGAGGAGTCAGGAGGAGAATTCTCTGGAAACATTTCTTGAAAGGAGGCTCTCTTGAAGGTGGAGCCTGAGGTTGGCATGAGAAGCCTTACCTAGAGAGATCTTGGGTGAGTGATAAAACCAACTGACTGATTTATCTCTTAGGACTGAGGTCTAGGCCTTATTGGCTTGAGACCCTTCATTCTTATTCCTTTCTTACTTTTTCTCTTTTTCTATTGATTAATCAGTGTATTATAAATTAAATTTCTCTATAAAATCCAGTTGGCTTGGGCATATTCATAAATTGGGAATATATTCCCTGGCGACCATCTTATATTTATATAAAACCAAGACACAGTAGAAAACATATTTCAGCGGTCATAATTGTTATATATTTCCCTTGCTCCCAAACATTTTAATTATCACAGTTTATGGCTCTTATCTACAAATATTTAATGCTAAAAACTAATTTAAATCTAACATATGGATAGACAGATAGATAGACAGATGGATGATAGATGGATGGATGATGGATAGATAGATTAAGAGAGAGAGAGAGAGAGAGAGAGAGAGAGAGAGAGAGAGAGAGAGAGAGAGAGAGAGAGAGAGTGAGACGGATGGTTAGATAGATAAATGCACAGATATAGTTTAGTGACCTTTTTGGAAGTTTCAAACTTTTCCACAGTGATTGAAATCCACAATTCCATCCACAAACAGTACACCAATGTGCCTATCTGCCCATAACTGCTCCAACTATTGCGGTTCCCCCCTTTTGTCTATTTGTTCATTATTCTAACAAATCACTTACTCTTCCAAATTCACCAGTATTTCCCCAGTGGCTTATTCATTAGATTCATAGTCACACAACTCTTGTTCTTGAAGTTCTGCAGAAATTAGTTAAGTAGAATAAATACAATTTATAGATTTATAGAATGTCAATCTGTCCCTTTTACCTTGTGAACCCATATATCTGGCTCCCGTTTTCTCCTGTCTCCAATGTTCCTGTCCTGGAATGGGATGGGTCTAAAGACATGAACCAGTCTAGCTCCATCATTTTTCATATGAGGAGCCCAGTGGTTTGACCAAGGTCAAATGGGAAGGAAGCAGAAGAGCCAGATTTGAACAGAGACCCTCTGGTTCCAGGCACCTCAGAATAGCCATCATTGTGAAGGAGCATAGCAAATAGAAAACTTACCGGGTGCCAGTTCTTTACCCAGCTGAAGACCAATAAGTTGTTTATGGTAGGAATCCTTTTTGTAATATGTGAAAGTTTCTGTTCCCTCTCCCAGGCCTTCCCTGTTTCTGGAAATTATGCTGAATTTGTTGAAAAATAGGACTATTCTTATGAGCTCATCTTTTTTTTTTGTCTTTTTCAGTTGTATATGAACATAGGTCAAGACTAGAAAAATCTTTACAGAAGGAAAGACTTGAACACAAGAAAGCAAAAGAAGGTAAACATTTTTTCCCATTTGGTTCTCATGGTTTATTGTTTAGTATGCTAAAACTTGGTGGGTTGGCTTTCCATTTGTTTTGAAGTGATGAGTCTGATAATTAACCTAGGATCAGTGTCAGAAGGTAGACCCACTATATTCATTATTACACCAGGACTTGAAGGGGTCAGGATTAGAATATACAACCAATGAGATTCTAGTCTAATACATTTCCAATTCAGCTAGACTTACTTCTCAGATTTTTTAACCCTTATTTTCTACCTTAGATTCAATATTAAGCATTGGTTCCAAGGCAGAAGAGAAGTAAGGACTAGATAATTGGGGTTAAGTGACTTGCCCATGGTCACACAGCTAGGAAGTGTCTGAAGCCAGATTTGAAACCAGGACCTCCCATCTTAAGTCTCTATCCACCTAGCTGCCCCTTTCTTAGATTAATATAAGAAGGAGAAATGATCCTGCAGCCAGGGGTGATTGTTAGTTGGGTCCTTGAGTGACAGACATAGTGCCCATCACTAGATTTGTGCTCAAACTCTTTCCACCATGGTGGATCTGACCATAATTTTACTTGATCTCTGTGAGGCATTCATCATTTGGATATAAAAAGCATTCACAGTCACTAAACAAAACAGGGAGGCAGTATTATGTAGAGAGAGCCCTGGATTTGGAATCATGAAGTCATAGGTTCAAAAGCAGCTCAAGACTCCTGTAGCCTTTGTGATTCTGAACAAGTCATCGAAACGTTTTAAAGGAGAGGTTGACCACGAAGACTTCCAAGGTCTCTTCCAATTCTCAACGAATGATTCTATGCACTTTGTGCACTTAACGTGTTTCTTTAATATCCTTTCTTGGCAGAAAATGGCTCTAGAAGACCAAAATTGATACGTCATGTTTAGTATCAAGATTAGTCGATCCTTCTGCTGGGCATCTCCCAAACCGTGTGCAGTCTGCTGAGTGCCTTTGTTGAATCTGATCATTACTGGTTCGATGCAAATAACAGTTCTTGTATGAGAAGCGACTTGGGTTGACATAATAGAATTGTTTTTTTCAATGAAAACTTTGAAGAGCTCAGCTCCGTTGGGATTCTTCTAACTTTAACCCAACCTGCCTTTCCTGTTTTCTTGTGGTCACCCTAAAATTCAAGGTCACCAAAGCCCTTCCTGTACTTTAGGGATTTGGAAGGGTAGAGAACAAACGTCCTTAGCTGGATGTTTTATTAAAGCCGGAGGTTGACGTCCGAATAATAATCATCACGAAAAACCACCGAAGCATTTATTGAGAGCCTTAAAGTTTGCAGAGTGTGTTACAAGCATCACTTTAGCCTCACGACTGGGGGAGGCAGGTATTGTCATTAACTTCATTTTAAGGATAAAGTTTAAAGTGCGTGGAAATGTTTTGAGGAGAGTCTAGTGGCTTTCTTGTTTTCAGATTCTGAATGATTTTATGGAGCCATCTAGTGGTCAATAAAGCTCAAGAACCGTTAAGGACTGTTTTGATGGCAAGATTTGACCATGTCTGTTCTTCCAATCTTGAATGATTTTATGGTGCCATCTAGTGGCTCCTGATAAATCATCCATGTTAAGTTTCTCCAATAGAGTGAATGCTAATCCCTGAGAAAATCCACTTTTTATAATAATAGGTTTTCTTTGTTTATTTTCTTTAGGTTTTTAGATCAGTAAAAATAAAAAAAATAGTTCCCTTCGATTTATTAACAAAGTTAGCTGAACAAAACTGCTATAAGGAAGTGATTTAAGAAAAATTGAGTATATTTTGGTAGGGCTCTATGAGATTTGTACTTTTCCACTTAGACTGGCCTCGTAAAAGATCCCAGATTCACTGCCTCTCTGCCTGTCTCTCCTCTTTTTATTTCCTAGATTTTCTGGTTTATAAATTAGAAGCACAAGAAACACTAAATAAAGGAAGGGTAAGTTTTCCGTGTGCTTGTCTGTATGTGATTCGGTTAATAAGAACATTTTGTAGCAAACCATTTGAACAGAAGATGCTAAAAAAAATTCCAGTTCAGTGACACAAAGATTTATCCGGTGCCTACTGTATGCAAGGCACTGGGGATACAAGGATAGAAGGAATGGGTCGTGTCCTCAAGGAGCTTAAGTTCATTTATTATGTTTTATTTTTATATTATATTTTATTATGTTTTACATATACACAAATACATAATATATAATATAATATATAAATAGACTGTATTCTATTTTATTATGTTCTATGTATACATAAATATATCACATATAATGCATATTATAATATAAAATATATAAGTGCAACATTATATTTTCTTGGTTTACATATACATAAATATATCATACAATGTATATTGTTATATATATTTATATAATATTATAATATAATATATAAACAAAACATTATATTTTATTATGTTTTACATATACACAAATACATAATATATAATATAATATATAAATAAACTGTATTCTATTTTATTATGTTCTATGTATACATAAATATCTCACATATAATGCATATTATAATATAAAATATATAAGTGCAACATTATATTTTCTTGGTTTACATATACATAAATATATCATACAATGTATATTGTTATATATATTTATATAATATTATAATATAATATATAAACAAAACATTATATTTTATTGTTTTACATATACATAAATATATCATATATAATGTACATTATAATGTATATTATAATATATAAATAAAACATTTTATTATGTTTTTCATATACACGAATATATCATATACATGTATATTGTAACATATTGCATATTATATAATATGATATATAAATAAAACATATTTTATGTTTTACATATACACAAATATATCTCATAATGTATATTATAATATATAATATGATATATATAAAGAAAACCTATTATATTTTATTGTTTTACATATACATAAATATATCATATATAGTGTATATTATATTATATATTATCACATAATATATAAATAAAACATATTTTATTGTTTTGCATATATAAATATATCATATAATGTCTATTATAATATATATTATTTATTATATAATATTTTTATGTGAATAAATATATTTTATTATGTTTTTGTTGGGAAAAAACTTGCTTCAGATATAAGAAAAGAACGCAAATAGTTAACAATAAGAAGACTTTGCTTGCTACTTGGGTTGGAAGGTAATGAGTAGTTAGTGGTCTGGGGGAATGATAGCCACAGGAAGTCACCTCCAAGGCTTCTAGACACTCAGTAGTTACTTACTGGCTAAGTTCCAACATTCTAATGAAAGTCTTATTCCCTGATTGTGGCTAAAGATGGGTAATTCCTTACTGAAGGGCTAATGACTTCCTGGGGCTTTGGAATTTATGGTGTGAGAACTCATCACTCTGGGAGGCTAAGAAACTTGTCCATGGTCATATAGGTAAGAAGAGACAGATTCAGACCCTGGTTTTCTTGCCTACTGTCTCCAATGCTACACCGACTCATGTGGAGACAGACAAACAAACTTTGGGACAATAATCGCAAGAGGAAAATGAAATGTGTATTGGTTCCAAGGCAGAAGATCCCTAGGCAATGGGGGTTAAGTGACTTGTCCAGGGTCACCTAGCTAGGAAGTATCTGAGGCCAGATTTGAACCCAGGACCTCCCATCTCCCTGGCTCTCAATCCACTGAGCCACCCAGCTGCCCCTGGCTAGATGACTTTCTAGGCTTGTTCTTTATATAAAACAAGTGTGTGGATTAGGAGCTCAAAAGATCTTAGTGGTCCAGTCCTCTAGCCCTTCCATTTTATAAATGAGACCCAGAAAAGTTAAAATTGAGCTTGCAAAGGCTCTTCACTCAGTTGGCAAGTCCTGGAGGCTAGATTGGAAGCCGTCCAATCACTACTTCAATGGCAGAGTCCCTCTTTTTCAGTACTTAAATATGAGGGTTGTACCTGCCCATCTCAGCCTTACGACTGACATGAAATAAATGATGAGACACTATTCTAGTCCTGAATTTGCTCTAGACCCTGGATCATTCTCTCAGTGGCTCTAGGCTGAGTTTCATACGAGGCAGAGCTGGTGTCTTTGGGTTGACTTTTTTCTTCTTCAATTTTACAGCAAGATTCCAACAGCAGATACAGTGCATTGAATGTACAGCATCAGATGTTGAAAGTGAGTATTCAGTAAAATATGGTCCTTAAACACGGCCCCTCTCGGTGAGGGAAGGGATGAATTAACTGCTTCTTACAGTGATTAGTGACACCGGTCCGTGGAGTGATTAAGGGAAAGTTGGAGGAGATCAATGGGCACAACTCTACAGTGGATAAAATAGGGACGTAGTGAGAAATGATCGATGCTCATGGCTCTTCCCTGTCTGCATATTTAGCTCATTTTATTTTTCCTCATAATTCAGGCATCTCATCCTCTCATCCTTCTTATTGCCGTCCTTGGCATCCCTTGAGATTTGTTTATTTAGAATGTTTTTCTCCCCACACTGGGCTTTCAATGGGCCTCTTCTGGACAAAATCGGTGTCAGTTTAGCAAAGAATAAATAAGCCTGTGAAAATGAGCTTTAGGATGTGCGGATGTTTCAAATACTTGTGGAGGCGTACGATGCATCCATAGAGATTCTCCTTCTTTAGTCCTTTCGCAAAATTCATTCATTTAAGACAGGAGGAAAAACTCTTTCTACCCAGCTGGTAGAAGTGACCTTTGTTCTTAGCAAAGGACATTCTTGGTGGCACACAAACCCGAGTCTGTCGCTGTGAATCGCAGCTATTAGACTGATGTCTCCTCTTCACCTGGATGAGGAGGGCTGGAGGAGCGGTACAAAAACTCTTTCTGGAAATTGAAACCTTGCCTGCTTCCTGAGGGTATATCAGGTGGAGTAAGTGGCAGCATTCTTTCATTGAGGATTGTTGAAAGTCATGGGATTCATATCCATTGAGAGCTTGAGACAGTGAAATCACAGAAACTGCCATCAAAGGCTCTGTGGGACATTGCAGTGCAGCCAGGGAAAGGGAGCCCCAAGGGAAGCATCTTTGACATTTTTGATTTGGGGTGCCAAGTAAGAAGTAAGAAGAGGAGGCAGAATTTGAGAATGAGATTGGAAGGACGGTGGAGGTCATATGAGATGTAGGGGAAGTCTGAGTGAACAGAGACTTTGTTATATATTGCCGAAATTGGGGATCCCATGGATCTCATGGTGATTTTTCTCTTTTTCCAATCACCCTCTTCAAACTCCAAAGATTTAGCAAAAAAAAAAATACGTTTTGATATATCAACCATACCTTGGCTTTAATTCCTACCCATGTGTTTGGTTCAGAGATATGTAAGGAAAAGAATGGGCAGAAAGAGAAAATATTCATGCATATGCTCCAAAGAGATGGATTCAGGGTGTTTTTTGCTCCCCTTCTCTTGCAGTGGCTTCCCTCTTGCTATGATTTAGTCACGGGAGCAGAGGACACGTCTTCAGAGCCCTCTTTGCCATTTTGCACATGCCACTTTTTGGTTTTTATTTTTATTTTTTTTAAACCCTTACCTTCCGTCTTGGAGTCAATACTGTGTATTGGCTCCAAGGCAGAAGAGTGGTAAGGGCTAGGCAATGGGGGTCAAGTGACTTGCCCAGGGTCACACAGCTGGGAAGTGTCTGAGGCCAGATTTGAACCTAGGACCTCCCGTCTCTAGGACTAGCTCTCAATCCACTAAGCTACCCAGCTGCCCCCGTGGTTTTTATTTTTTTAAAACACTTACCTTTCATCTGAGAATCAATACCAAGTATTGGTTCCAAGGCAAAAGAACAGTAAGAGACAGGCGATTGGGGTTCGGTGACTTGCGGCCAGGAAGTGTATGGACATGCCACGTTTTTTGATGGTTCCATTTTGGTCTCTGCAGAGTCAGCACGAAGAGCTGAAGAAGCAACACAGTGACCTAGAAGAGGAGCATCGAAAACAAAGTGATGACTTCAGCAGGACCTTCAGTGATCACAAGCAGAGATACCTCCAGCTTCAGCAAGAGAAAGAGCAGGAGCTGTCCAAACTGAAGGGTATTCCAGAGAGGAGTTGGGCAGCTTTGGAAGGAAAAACAGAATGCTTCCTTATGAGCTCTTTAATAGCAGTAATAATAATGACTAGCATTTTTGTAGAGCTTTCTAGATGCTGCCATTTACCTTCCCAATAAATGTGAAGTAGGCGCTGCTATTCTCACACCCATTTTATAAATGGGGCACAAGCTAAGCATTTTGCCCAGGATCACATAGGAGGCAGGATTGGAACTCAAGACTTCCTGATCTAAGTCTGGAGCTTTCTATCTACTCTACCACCCTTTCCTTTTATTTTAGACTCATTTAAATATTTCACTAAATCTATACAGAGTAATGCCTATAAATTGTTATTTTTACCTGACAGTGTTTTTTATTTTAGTTTGGGTTTATATTGATAATTTTTAATTTTTGCTACCATTTGAACAATAAGCTGTCATTTGCATTTAATCTTCACAAAATCATGTTATCCCATATTTTATTAAATAATATAATAAATAAATAATAATAAAATATTAAATAATTAATTATAAAAGCAATTCATAATTCAAGTCCATGCTAAAAAAATGGACAGAAATTAACATTTATAGAAGGCAAGCTTTTTGAATGAAAGCACTGTATTTGAAAAATTTGTTCTAATGTCCCCAGACCTAGAGTCATGTCTTAGTTCTATTAGATACCTTTTTTAAACTTTTACCTTCTATCTTAGAATCAATACTGTATATTGGTTCCAAGGCAGAAAAGCAGGAAGGGCTAGACAATGGGGGTTAAGTGACTTGCCCAGGGTCATACAGCTAGAAAGAGTCCGAAGCCAAATTTGAACCCAGACGACAGCCCCCCACCCCAAGCCTGACTCTATTAAACATTTTTAATAAATGTTTAGTTTAATCTGTAGATCATCCTTCACTTATCCCAGAGATCTGACAATCCCATGAATCTGCTCTTGCTATAAGTCACTCTCCCCTGTACACTCTTGCTAGTTCTAGGAATGAGGAAGAAAATTCTAGTTCTAGTTCTAGGAATTGGGAAGAAAATTTTAGTTCTAGAAATTAGGAAGAAATTCTAGTTCTAGGACTCAGGAGTAAAAATTCTAGTTCTAGTTCTAGGAATTGGGAAGAAAATTTTAGTTCTAGGAATTAGGAAGAAAATTCTAGTTCTAGTTCTAGAAATTGGGAAGAAAATTCTAGTTCTAGTTCTAGGAATTGGGAAGAAAATTTCACATTGTGCTGAGCATTTTACAAATATGATCTCACTTGACCCTCACAATACCCTCCAGAGGTTGGTGCTTTTATCCCAGTTTTACAGTTGAAGAACCTAGGGCAAAAGTTTAAGTGACTTACCCAGGGTCATAGAGTCAATTAATGTCTGAGGCCAGATTTGAACTTAGGGCTTCCTGACTCCTGACTGAGGCACTCTGACCACTATACCACCGGCTGCCTCTAAGAGAGGAGCTAGAGATACAACAAGGAAATAATACCATATTCATTGAGGCTGGGGAGGAAAAATGACAATGTGTATATACAGGTAGGTGTAGACAGGGATACAGAGGCAAAAAATGTGTGTAATTTAGTATGAAGAGCAGTTAATAGTAGGCAAGGTATCCAGAAGGTTTTATTATTCTTATCGAGTTTTTATTATGCCCTTCCTGTGTGCCAGGCACTGTGCTGAGAGCTGGGAGTACAAAGAAAGGCAGAAACAGTCCCTGCCCTTAGGGAGTTCATATTCTAAAGGATATAATAGAAGGATGGCAACACTGGAAAAAGAGGGCTGGTCTGGAGGGGTTTGGAGGAACAGGGAAGGGAGAGGTCAAGAAGGAGGGAGCTTTGCCTCAGTCAGTTCCAACTCTGAATCACAGGGATTTTTTGTTTGTTTTTTGTTTTGTTTTGTTTTTTGAAAATTTTATTTAGTCAATTTAGAACATTATTCTGATCACAAGGATTTTGAGTGCAGGCAGAAGATGGATTATTACATCCTTTCTGGTAGGAAATGTAATATTGGATTGATTATCGGTCCCTGAGAAAGAGGTCGAAAGCAAGTGGTGGCTGGAAAATATCTGAGCTCTTATCTTGCCTGACTGTCAAATCAGGGATCGGTGGCATTCTAGGGCCAGGCTCAGTTTGGAAAGGTGAGATGTATTTAAGTTATTTGCCCTCAACTCTCAGCTTTATGGAGGATGGATTAATGTCCACTGAGGGCAAGGCAGAGAAAAATGGAGACACCAAGTCCTTGACGCGGTGCCCAGGGGGATCAGTGATTCCACCAGAACATCTGCACCTAGGATGGTCTGTTCATTAAGACCAGAGATAAAGAGATCGCTAGACTTGGAGTCAAAGAACCCCGAGTTCAAATCCTGCCTCAGACACTTCTAGCTGTTTAACTCTAGGCAAGTCGCTTCTTGGTTCCTCTGTAAAATAGTCATAATAGGAACAGCCAACTCCCAGGGTGGTTGTGAGGATCAGAGGAAATCCTGTATGTGACATACCTTGAAGTCCTCTCTACACGTCATCATCTCTCCCATCCTTAGGACTCTTGCATCCTCCCCTCCCAGCCTCCAATGTCCTGCCTCTGTGGTTGTTTGCCCTAATTATGTGCCCACTAAGGGCCAGTGAGCCGGGTCCCACCCTGGAGGAAAAGGAGCTTCACAGAGTCATCTTTAGGCTCCCATTTCAGACTTGTCCTTTGCATAGGAGTAGCAGCGATAATTCTTCTGAATGAGAGTCTTTGTCCCTTGTCTTTGTCTAATTTCTCCCAGTTCCCACATACCTGGCCGTTGATTCTTAGACTACAGCTCTGTTCCCTACCAGACAGGGGCGAGGGAGGGAGCCATGAACAGACCCAGAATCCCCTTCAGCCTTTCACTTGGGTCAGAAACAAAAATATTGGTTCATTCACCTCTTCTTTGACACCTTCTCCCCCCAAAATATACGTACCTGAAGATAGTTCTGTCCCTCTTCCTGTTCTCTTAGAGGACTTGATAGCTTCCTTTGGCACTATCATTTCTTCCTCCCTCTCCACCTCCTCCCCCTTCTCTTCTTCTTCCTCCTGTTCAGTTGACCCCCCGATTTTATTCCTGTAGGGAAGAGCCCCTAATAGCCCCAAAGATGTCCCCTTCCACCCCAGCCTGGTACAATGGAGAGGGTAAGACATCAGCAGTGAGAGTCTCTGGTTTCCATCTTGGCTTTGCAACTAAAGTGAGGCTGTGAGCCATTTGGTCTCAGTTTCCCCCTCTGTCAGTCAATGGGGCTGAGGACCTCTGTGGTCCCTTGTGGCTGGACATGTGAATTGCTGTGAGTTGCTCAGGATGCTGAGAGGTTGAAGGACCTGCTCAAGGTTCCACAGCGAGTATACAGTGTAAGAGATGGAATTTTAGCCGAGATCTTTCCTACGGCATGGTTGCTTCTATCTAATATGGCATGTTGTTCATGCTGTCTGAAATGACATGCTTGTTCACACTTCTGTATGTGTACCCTAGCCTGCCAGTATCAGATATGCTGTCGTTCAGAGCATTGACTTTATTGATTGATTTACTTTTTGTGTCGAAGCATCATTACCACCTGGTGCAGTGATTGTGTATATATACATTGGCACATGTACAATGAACATGTGTGTGCTTATCTGGTTACATGTGCATAGTACACACATGCAGGTATACACGTGTGTCATATATTTTTATGAATGAAATATACATCTATGCACACGTGTAGATATGTGTGTATATTGCACTGAATCAGATTTATGATTGGCAATAAACAGTTTTCCAATGAATCAGCTTCTGGACCTGTCCATTATTGGATGGTTGGTGGCCGCCATATTGAGTCTCTCTTCTTTTCTTGGTCACAATCTATTTCGAGATTCTGTCTCCATTAAATGCATGTTTGGAGAAAGGGACACATTGGTTACTTGGTTACTAAGGAGAATTCTCTGGGGAATCTACAAGGAGGAAAAATGTGACCTCGGCTGCCCTGATAACCATAAGAAAGGCAGAGTTTAGTCATAAAGGCAGAGCTTGGCCAAGTGGAAATTTTGATTTAACTAGAGGCAAAACATGCTTGTGTGCTAGACAAAAGAGTTGGCCTGGGTTCGAATCCTGCCTCTGATGCATCCCTGGTGGGTAATTGTCTTAAAACCTAAGTTGTGGAACAGGTGCCCCTCTGCCTGGGGAGACAGGATTTCTTCACTGGCCTTCTCCTTTGCCCATGAAATTGCAGGTTGAGTTTTTTTAAAAAGTCAGAATTAAGTCAGAATGAATAGATTAATATGTTTTGAAAAATTAAAAGTCAGAATGAATAGATTAATGTGTATTGAAAATGAAAAGTCCAAATGAATAGGTTGATAATTTTCAAATAAATCTTTTACCAAATTATTTTCCAATTATTTGCCAAAATAAAAATGAAAAGGGAAACTGTTCAGAATTCAGGTATCTCTGATGCTGATGGGATATTGCGGGCCATCTAGTCAGCCTGGCCATGAACAAGAATCTCTTACTGTAGCCTTTATTTCCTCTTCAACGGTTCTTGGCTGCCCCTCATGTGAGATTTCTTTTAGGAGACTAATATGTGGAAATCACAATGAGAGACGGTAGCTCTGTCCCTGAAAAAAAAAATGAATATCTCTACATCCTTTGCTATAAAGATCACAATATTATAGACCTCCAGGAACTTCACCAAATTGGTGTATGCATTGATGAAAATACATCTTCCCTAGGGGCAGCTGGGTGACCTAGTGGGTTGAGAGCCAGGTGTAGAGATGGGGCGTCCAGGATTCAAATTTAGCCTCAGACACTTCCTAGCTGTGTGACCCTGGGCAAGTCATTTAACTCCCAATTCCTAGCCCTTACTGCTCTTCTGCCTTAAAACCAATACGCAGTATTGATTCTAAGACAGAAGATAAAGGTTAAAAAAATGCATCTCCCCAAACTGAATTGCTTGTCTTTTGGGTGGTTTGCTTGCAAGGATTCATGGCATTAAGCCAGACTGGTTTGGGGTGACCCGGTGAATTGATGCCAATGTTGTCATCACATGGGTAGCAGCCCCTACCTAGGTCCCTGGAGATGAATCGGGGTGTAGGAGATCTGTAAGAGGACGAATCATAGAGCAGGATTCTGTGCCGAGAACCATTTCATGACGCCACTCACTGCGTGTCTTTTTTTTTTTCAAATAGAGACAGTTTACAATTTGAGAGAAGAGAACAGACAGCTCAGAAAGGCCCACCAGGACATACACACCCAGCTCCAAGATGTGAAGGTGAGTTCAGCCAAGCCCAGCTCTCGAGGTGGTTTTGCTGCCCCGCGTTCCCCAGGGCCACCCTCTGAAGCGCCTGCTCCTCCTGGTCTGGGTTTAGTAACCCGAGGATCCTCCAGAAGAGGGCAGCTTTTGAGATCCCAAACGTCAGTGAGTTGAAGGAACCAGGGATGCTTTATCGTGTGGGAGAACAGGATAGCTTGAAGGGCTGTCATGGGGGAAGAAGGGTCACTGCATCATAGAGTGGTGCTCGATCCAGCCTCTCAGATGAGCTCAGGACAGTGGCATCCTCACCTGGCCCTTGCATTGGTCATGGGTCAGAAGCTGGTCCTGGGACCCGGGGCCAGACCTTTTGTCGACTGGGTCGACTCGAGCCCTAGAGGAAGTGACAAAGAAGCAGATTGAAGTTTGATGTAAATACCAAACTCTTCGTCCCAATTAGCGATCTCCTCGATTGAGAGATGGATGGCTCCTTAGTGGCTTTCACGGCCAGCCCTTCCATTTCCAAATGTGGACACCATGGCTCAGAAGGGTTAAACGATTTGTCCAGGGTCCCAAGGCTAGCACGGATTCTGGGAGGGACCTGGTCTTCCCACCTGTAAGCCCAGTGCCCCGTCCTCCACACCGGAGCATCCCGAGTAGCATGAAGTGACCCTGGAAGGGGTGGCCTCACCTCCCCAAAGACTGGATATCCTCTTGTCTGGTATATTAATGGGTCCACCTTTTCAGCCATGGCGTTGCCTCAATAGTGGTGACGGTGGCGGAGATCCCTTTTAGTTTTGAGGTTCAGGGGCTGAGCTCTGCAATGGGGTGAGGTCCGTATAATGCCCTTTGGCTCCTAATATAGGACTTCCCCCTTGCTTTCCTATGACCTGACAGCCTTGGGGAGCTTCTCATGCCAAATGGTCACTTCTTTGTTGAGGAGGAAAGTCAGCATCAGGACCAGTGCGAACATTCCAATCAATCCTTCTCAGGGGAGAAAGGAAGGATCGGATTGTTCCTGCCCCGTGTGTGTAGGCAGATACTGGCTGGGCTTCTTTGAAGGGGGTTAGGACCACTTTGCACACCAATCTATGCCGAAGAATTATTGAGAACTCAGCTGAGCTCTGTACAAGTCGAGCTCGGTCATGGCGGCAGACCTCTGTTAAACACCTACTGTGTGCTAGGGATGCAAAGAAAAACAGTGCAGCTTTTTAAGGAGCTCAGTCTAACAGAGAATACACAATTGTGTGCAAGTGAGTATGAGATTGGTGATTGCCAACAGAGGAAAGACACTAGCATAAAGGGAGTGCCAGGCTTCTTGTGGAAGGGGGAAAGATACCGTTCTCCTCAAATACTAAGGATGGGAGAAAGCCCTTTGTCCTCAGTGCATGTCCATTTACAGAAAAAACAAACAAACAATTCTAGTTTGTGCAAGCGTACCTTGCTTTATGTTTTTTAAAAAAGTGTTTCTGGAAAATTCAGCATCAGCAAAAATGATCAGAATTGAATCCTAATGTATATGGGTTAGAAAAGTATTACCAGTCAGTGTTGGAAGAAATCTAGGCTGTTAGACTCTTCTTCTTCAAGGGGAGAGTGCAGGTCCTTTGGAAGGTAGCCTTGAAAATGTCCATGTAACCTTGGGCACTTCCCCAAGGATTGCCCTCAGTCCTAATGTGGTCCTTTGTCTTTAGGGCTGTGTTGTTTTAGCATCCCAGGCACAAGTCACATGTGTTAGTAAAAGATCACAAAATCCCAGCTTCAGCTTGGCAAAGAGCCTCAGAGATCATCTAGCCCAGGGTCTTCAGCTTGCTGGGAAATCGTCGAGCCCATCTGGTAAAGCCCATGAAGCTCTTCTCACACTCATGGTTTTAAGCATTATTTAACCTGGAAGGAAATGCTAAATATCACTGAGAAGTTAGTGAAAAGAAGGCTCCAAATCTTTACCCATCTAAGTCCATGGATTCCTGCCCCCTCTAATAAATTTCCCCACAAATCCTCCTGTGAACACCAGGCTAAGGACCTCTGATCTAGCCCCAGTTTAACAGGTTTTTTTTTTTAAATAGATAAGGTGGACTAGAGGCAAATTGCCTTTTCAGAGGTCACTCGGCTAGGAAATGATGATGAGAGCCCAAGTCCTCACACTCCCCATTGAGCTGCTCTGCCTACTTGACTTTTTTTAAATTTCTATTTGACTTTTGACTTCATTTTTTATAGTCTCACTGATTGTTTGCAAAACTCTCTTGTCTTAAAATAAATAAAAAGTCTTAAAATAAATAATAAATTAAAAAATAAATGATAAATGAATGTAAATATAAAAGTAAAAATAACTCAATAAGCAACAATAAAGGAGTCTAGATCCAAGTAGATCAAACCACAGCGCTTGGTTTTTTCACTTGGGAAATTTCTTTTGTGGCGTGGGGAGGTTCGGGTCGGAAAGCCGGTTTTCAGAGTTACAGACAGTGCGCAGTCCGGTGACTGTCACCTGACGGAGAAGCATGCGCTTTGAGGTCTAAAAGCTCAACGTGTACAAATTCTTTTTTCATGTAGCAACAGCATAAGAATTTACTGACCGAGCACGAACACCTAGTAGTGACTTTGGAAGACCACAAGAGCGCGCTAGCTGCTGCGCAGGTTAGGAGTGTGCCAGCCTCTATGGATGGGTTCTTTTCCCAGGCTACTTCTGTTTCTGAATTCCTGAATGCATGTAGCCTCTTGCAAGCAACTCTCCAGTGAGTGGCAGCTTGAGCCAGCCCACACTGGGGAACTGTGCATGCTTTAAGGGTTTCCAGCTCTCCTCTCTTCACTGCTCCTTCTCTCCCCGCCGAATGAATGAAACTGAAGCTTCGGTGGGTGCCTTGTCCAGTAGGTGCTACGGGTGGGTATTCCTGAATCTCTAGTGAGGAGACGTTGGCTTTGCCCTTCTCTTAGGAGACATCCTCCACGCCAGGTGGGGGAAGGATCTTACAAGCCATGCTCTAGCTGGGGATTTTTCACTGAGTCACCTTTTAAGATCTCTTGGATTCGAGAGACTGGAGAAATGATCTGCTTTGAGGAAGTGTTGTTTTTCCCCCAACCACGGATGTGACTTGTAATCATGAATCCTCATGCAGAGATATTATTAGATTCGAGGCTCATGCTTTGTTTTGGCATGGTAAATCTATTAACTTTGAAAGCAAGAGCTGCAGAGACCGCTTAGCAACCAGAAGCAAGCGCCATCTAAGATCGTGCAGGATTTGAGCAGGGTAGCCCAGTGAGGGGTGGGCTGCTGCTCCCACATAGTCCAGAGGGAGAACTGCTCTTGGATGGAAGGGTTATCTCTGGGTCCCCTCCTTGACTCAGCTCAAAAGAGAAAGGAAATAATTCAAGGCTGAGCTCCTGTAGGAAGGGAAAGGGGCTAGGAATAGCCTTTTAATATGGAAATCGTAATTATGGTAGGAAGTCTTCTTTTCTCTTTTCTCACACTTTTTTCAGAAGATAATAGGGCCAGGAAAAGCCAAGGTGCAAGGGGAGGACCCCGGGAGGGTAGGGGGAAGCCCTCCAAAGATGCTTCTGTCTAGCAGTTATCTCCCCTCCTTTCCTTCTAGTTCCAGAAGTTATTTGTGTGTGCTGATTTCTAAAACTTAAATTAGGTTGACTGAATGAAAAGGTCGTCTCAGTTAAACTCTTGTGTGAAGAAATCCTGCTGAGGAGAGGAGGGATAAAGAGGGTTGTACGTCATCCAGGCCAATGGGGGAGCCTGGGGTAAAAATACCGCCCCCCCCCAACTCCTGATCCCGTCCTCTCTCTACTATGTCACCCTACTGTCCTTTAACAAAAGGTCCTTGTTAAACTCTTACCCACCCTCCCTGTCAGTTTAGCCCCATCCCCTCCTTGCCTCTGAACGTCCATTTCTTTTCATTCAATTCTACACTTAATAAGCACTTTGTGTGTTCCAGACACTGTGCTGAGTTTATACAGAGACAAAAAGGAAATGGAGCCTGCCCTCAAGGAGCTTCTGTTCTACGAGGGTCATAGTCCTGGGGGAGAAGGGTGCCTCAGGAGGTGGTGGAAAGCACGAATCAGGACAATCAAGAAAAGTCCTTGTGCCCCTTGATCTGAGCCTTGAGTGCCTTTTGAGAGGCTGAGGTGAGGAAGGAGAACATTTCAGGCATGGGAGATGACCTGAGCAAAGGCAAGCTGGCAGGAGATGGGAATGTTATCTAGAAGGAGTAACAAGAAAGTCATGGGAGCCTAGGACTAATGCGAGATTAGTTTAGTCAGTCTACAAGCACTTTCTAAGCACCTACTGCGGGCCAACCACTGTGCTTATTGTTGGGCTACAACAAAAGGCAAAACTAGTCCCTTCCCTAAAGAAGTTGATGGTCTCACAAGATACAGGACAGAAAGTGCTTGGTGCATATAGAATATCCAGACTAGTTTTGTGGTCCAGCCATGTCCAATCTTCATGTCCCCAGGTGAAGTTTTCTTGGCAGGGATACTGGCATGGTTTGCCATTTCCTTCTCCATCTCTTTTTACAGATGTGGAAAGTGAGGCAAAGAAGTCATGGGGCTTTCTTGGCAGAGATACTGAAATAGTTTGCCATTATCTTCTTCAGCTCATCTACTGATGAGGAAATTGAGGCAAACAAGGCTTGGGGTTTTCATGGTAGGGATACTGGCATGGTTTGCCATTTCCTTCTCCATCTCATTTTACAGATGTGGAAAATGAGGCAAACAAGGTTAATTGACTTGTGTAGGGTCACACAGCTAGTAAGTGTGTGAGTTCACATTTGAATTCAGGTCTTACTTGACTCCAGAACTAAAATTCACCAATTACCTGCCCTGCATAGTGGATGGAAGGTGATTGGAAAGAGCAAGGCATCCGTACCTTAGAAATATAGGTTAGAGTAAGTTTGTAAGGATTTTACAATTCCAGGTATGGAGTTTATATTTTATCCCAAAGGAAACAAGAAAGCCAGCAATCTCCTGAAAAGGAGAATTGTCCAAGGAGCAGCTGGGTGGCTCAGTGGATGGAGAGCCAGCCCTAGGGAAGGGAGGTCCTTGGTTCCAATCTGGTCACAGACACTTCCTAGCTGTGTGCCCCTGGGCATGTCACTTAACCCCCATTGCCTAGCCCTTACTGCTCTTCTGCCTTAGAATTTTGATTCTAAGATGGAAGGTGAGTGGTTTAAAAAAAAAAAAAGGAGAATTGCCATTTGGGCAGATTCCTTTAGTCCCTGTGTAGAAAATGTTGTTAGTGCGGTGGGAGACCAGAGGATGGAAATCCAACTGGAGCTCATGGCTTTAGTCTAGGAAAGAGGAGACAAGAGCCTGGAACAGGAGAAGAGGGAATAAATGTTATGGACTTAACATTGACAGGATTTGACAACCGATTGGCTCTGGAGGGCAAAGATTCCAAGACCAAAGGGTTGGAAGGTTGGTGGCCCGCTTGCCAGTGAAAGTATTTCAGAGGGAACAGTCGTGAATCCTCTTTTGGCTATAATGAGTTTGAGATGCTGACACAGCGTTCAGGTAGCGATGCCCGGCAGGCAGCGGGCAATGTGAGGCAGTAGCTCATGAAACAGACAAGGGCTGGAATCATTGGAATAGAGAGGATAATGAGGTGAGTGCAGTGAAGAAGAGAAGAGATGTGGAACGGAGCTCTCCATTAGGTAGCCTCATGCCTAAGGGCTGGAATGTGGATGATGTTACAGTTAAAGAGAATGATAGGGAAGATTTGGACGGAGAGGAGACCAAGGAGAAAGCAATGGCACAGAAACCCTGCAGAGAATTTCCAGGAGAATGTGGCCTGAGCAGCTTAATTCAGAAGCCAGGATGCAAGGGGTTGAGCAGTGAGTGAGGTGTGAGGAAGATGGAAGCAGTGAGGCTAGCCAGCTGTTTTTAGGAGTTTGGCTATAAAAGGGAAGAGAGGGGAGGATCATTTGAAGGAAAGGCAGGATCTAGTAAAAGGGGAGGTTCTCATCAGGTTTATAGAAAGCAAGGAAGGAACCAGTGGTCAGGGAGGTGGAAGTCTATAAAGAGAGGAGATGATGGATAGCTAGGTGGCTCAATGGATTGAGAGCCAGAGCCAGACCTAGAGATGGGAGGTCCTGGGTTCAAAAGTGACCTCAGACACTTCCTAGCTATGTGATGTGGGCAAGGTACTTAATCCCACTTGCCTAGCCCTTTCTGCTCTTCTGCCTCGGAACTGATACATAGTATTGATTATGAGATAGATGGTAAGGAGAGAGAGAGAGACCAAGACAGAGAGACAGAGACAGACAGACAGACAGAGACAGACAGAAAGATGATCTAAGGGGCATGCTCCTGAAATAGATAGGAAAGAAGGGGACTAAGGGCACAGGTACATTTGAGTCATTTGGGAACAATATAAAAGAATTAGTGAGCCCAGTGGGGGAAAAGCAGAGAAGGCAATCAAGAAATTGGCATTTGAGGTCCTTGGAACAAAGTTCATCTTCTCTTTTCACCTGAGGTCCCAGCTCTGGCTCGTGACTTCTCCACCTCCTGGCAGCATAAGCTGACTTGATGTTCCCAAATGTACTCACATTTTAAAACATTTGATTGCTTTCAACTGAGGAAAAGCCTATAATGGATAATGGAAACCGATCGGCATTTGTCTAAGCATATTTTCAGTAGATTTTTATGTAGTAGAGTAAGAATTCTACAGCTGGCTCATTTGTAAAAGTGGTGTTTATTAGAAAGAAGAGAAAATAATAAGAATTCTGACTTCTTTTGTATGCAGCTTGGGAAATTAACATCTGTCCTCAATAATTTTTCCGTGTTTTCCTTAGAGCTCTAATTTCTAATTTGCATGTTCTCTATAATGGGGAAGCATGTCAAAATAAGACTGTCTAATGCATGGAAACCATCTGCATATTTTACCAAACTGGAGTCTAGCTATGTTATGTGTGTGATGCCAGGAACCGAGATTCATAGTATGCTGCCTTTGAGTGACATATTTTTCCCCTCTTAAATTCTACAATTTGCATCCAGACCCAAGTAGCAGAATATAAACAACTAAAAGATACACTGAATAAGATTCCAAGCTTTCGAAAACCAGATAGAGTGGAAGAACAAAATGTCCTCCAGGTAGCAACTTCCCGCCCAGCTGATTTCACCACCAAAGAGAAGAAGATAACGGAGGAGCCGAAAGAGGTAATAACAATGAAACTGTTTCCAGTAACAAGCATTTATTTTCTTTCTCTCGTATCCTTTTTCCCCTTGTAACAAAACAAATTTCCACATTGATTATGTCCCAAAATGCCTGGTTCATTCTGTCCTCTGCCTGGAAGTAGGTTACATCTGTGGTCCTGGTTGAACATAGCAGCGATTGTCATTCTTAAGTTGTCTTTTCCCGTGGTTTTATTTTTTGTCGAAATTGTTCTCCTCGACAATGAAGGTTTAACTCTTGGATTTTTTCCCCATCTTTGACCAGTCTAGTTGTTGTTCAGGTGAGTCGATCAGTCCTGCCAAGTTTGCCAACCATCTCCAATCAAATAAACATTTATTTCGTGCCCTAGAAATTCAAAGTCTGGGATTATAAAGACAAGATAAAAGAATTGTGTCCCAGAATCTTTGGTCTTTATCTGTTGATTTTATCTCTTCCTATCAATTTGTGTGGCTGAGAAATCTTACCAAGATTCAAAATTAACTAAAATGTAATTAAATGGTTCACAAGAGCAATCCAGGTTGACTTTGAGCTGATGTTCAAAGTCCATAGCTTTTGTTTTCGTGGGATGCTTTTATTTATGGTAGCCATTACTGGTATCTGCCCTGTTGATTGGAACAATCTTGTTTGAATGTGTATACATCAGTGAATCAAGAATATTGATTAGATACCAATCCTAATAAACTTAAGCTTCACATCCTACCTAGATGAAGCAGATGGAGTGTGTGCCAACTTTGGGTCCTGCCTTGGACACTTATTAGCTTTGTGACCCTGGGACAAGTCACCTTCTCCCTGCCCCAGATGCTTCCTGTCAAATGAGATGAGGTCTCCTAAGCTGTCTTTCAGCCCAATCTACAATCCCGTGATATTAATGTGCAACCACCGTGCCAGGCTCAGGGGACAAAAAGACAAAAATGTGCCTTCAAGGAGCTTCCCTTTGATCAGAGTAAATGTGCTGGGGGTGCCCAGGAAGTCTTTTGCACTGCCAGAGTGGTCAGCGGGTCCCCAAAGTGCAAGATCTGCTCCAGGTTCCTATCCGTGTTGAAAGAGTTGAGTTTATGCTCCATGTAATTGATTTCCTTTGGGATGCATGTGTCTTTCTCTGCACCAGCAGTAAACAAAGAATTGTCTTCCAGCAATGGTTCACTTCACCCCAATTATTTCTCTCTGGGCATCTCTGTCTTTCTGTCATTCCCTCACCCTCTTCTAATTGAAGGCATCCTACTTCAGTGACTAGAGATGGAGCAAGGGTCGGGAGGCTGGTCTGTAGATACCCCCCCTCTACCCTGACTTGCCATTTAACCTTGATTCAGTCATTTAGCCACTCAGTTCTTCAGCTTCTACATCTGTAAAGTGGAGATAGTATTATCTGTTCAGACCCACTTCATGGGGATTTTGTGAAGATAAATGAGATATTTGTGAAAGCACTCGGAGCTCAAAGAAGAAAAAGATGCCGTAAATCCAGGGTGTTCTGGTGGCAGAACTAGCCCAGCTATGCAGAGGGAGCAAAAACCCACATCTAAAAGTTTGTCTTTCTCCCTTCTCTTTAGAAAAACGGTCTCAAAATGCCTCTCTTACACTCTGCTCTAGTTTCTCAAATGTGATTAAATCTTTTTCATTTAAAACGTAGCAGGTTAAAGAGAAAAGTAGCTTTAAATTGGAGAAGTTAGACTCCCTTGAATATCCAGATAGTGAAGCACATGATCAAGCTGCCCCCACATGGGAAAGGGGTGCTGAGACTGATAATTTGTCAGGAGGGAAGGGGGAGGAGAAGTGTTTTGGTTCATTTGTTCTTTTCCATTTCCCCCCTTTTGATGAAGGATCTCTGTCTGCTTCAAATGAAGCCACTCCTCAAGGGACGGAACCATGGGGACCACATTTCCACTTCAAATTCCACATTTCCTATACTTTTTCAGATAACAAATGTGCCTTTTCTGGAAACCCCCCTAGCTAATTGGCGATGGCTAACAAGTACTTCAGACAAAAGGACGCTGGACTTTGAAATCAGACGCTGAATCCATATTTTGTTGTTTTATGATATTATTTTATTGGCCATAATTTTGAAGCAGCTGGGTGATCTGATTTCATACTTGAAATCATTGCTAATACTGTTATTTTCCTTAGGCCAAAGAATTAGATGGGAATCTGTTTACTTTCCATTTAATTTGTATCATTTTACATTGATCATTTGAGAACCTTTTAAAAATGCATCGAAGAAAAAGACAAAAGACGACATTTCATTTTTCAAAGTTTGCTGTTTTGTTTTTATCTCAAGGGGAAAATGAGCAGAGAAATGCCTGCTCCATCATGTCAGATGAGCCCTTTGGACTTTGTGCCCATCATCAGGCTCATGTGGTTGTCTTTTCTTTTTTAAGCCCTCACCTTCTGTCTTAGAATTGATCCTGAATATTCGTTCCAAGGCAGAAGAATGGTAAGAGCTGGGCACATAGGGGCTAGCTCAAAGCTCGCATCAGGACCAGGGGGGTCCATGTCTTGACTCTCTCCCAGCACGTGTCTACATTTGATTGGGCAACCCTGAAGATGCTAGTGTTTGACATAATATCTCCCCATGAAATCAGCATGGTTTTCTCCCATCCTTTTCCGTCTAGGTTCCCCACAGTAATGAGAAATGGCAAGACCGGGGGCAGGCAGCTGGGGAGAGGACAGAAGAGGCCAGGACCTTGCATCCCACCCCCAAAGAGATGGAATTCCACCCTCAAGACGTGCCAATCCAGCATGCAGAGGAAGAGGAGGAGGAAGAGCCCAGACGGCGGGAGGAGGAGCCGGAGCACCAGGTTGAGGAGGAAAACAAGAGGGAGCTGGAGGAGGAGGAGATGGAACAGGTGGGGCAGGCTGAGCGCCTGGTAGAAGAACAAGAGCATGAGTGGAAGGAGCAGAAAGAGGAAGAAACCAATCTCCTGCCAGAGCATGTTCAGCCAGAGGTAGGTGCCTGGTTCTGGGCTGTCTGCTTTGGGGACCCCAAGATCAAATCTATCCTGGCTGTGTGGTCCTGGGCAAGTCCTTTCTTTCTCTGCAAAGCCCCCTTTCTATCTTTATACCATTTACCCCCACAGAAGGGAGAAGCAGAAGAAGCTACCTGAAGGCACTGGCTGTGTGTGGAAGTTTGGTTTTATTTTTAAAGATTTAGAAATAATCCACTTTGCCAGTAAATACTCTTCTCTACTGGTGCGACATATCCTATTATCTTCCTAAAATGATTCATTGAATCCTCTGTTTGGAACTGGAGGAGAATTGAGAGGTCATTGAGGCCAATTCCCCATTTGCAGATGAGGAAACTGAGGCAGGGAGGTTCAATGACCCGCCCAGAGACACACAACTCATCAATATCTGAGGGCAAGGATTTGAACTCAGGTCTACTGTGCCATCTAGCTGCCCCTGAAAGTGTTAGTAACAGTTACAGAATGAACAATATTCAGGCCATGGGGAGTAATGTGTGTGTGTGCTAGTGGGGTGGGATGGGTTCTTCATTCCTCTCAAAAAACCCATTTCTTATCATCGGAGAGCTTAGAGGCAGGAAGGAACTTAAACGTGATCTAGCCTAATACTCTTAGTTTAAAGATTTGGAATTGGAAGCCCAAAGTCCTTGGGGTAGAAAAAAGGCAAAGAGAGGATATGAAATCTCATCTTCTGGCTGCCAGGCATGTATGAGCCCTGACTCCATGCCAGGCACAGGGCTCACAGCTCCAATCTAAAGATCCAAAGACAAAACAGGGAGAGCCCCTGCCTTTGTCCGGCCGTGATCACCATCACGGATAAGGACACAGGGAGGGAGAAGGCATCGGCAGCTGGAGGGATCCCAAAGGCTTTGGGAATGGGACGTGGCAGATGAGCTTTCAAGATTATTAAAGGTGGAGGCAAGGGAAGAGAGTATCCCAGGCATGGAGGATAGCCAGCCAGAAGGCGAGAATTAGTCCAGTTGGCATTAAACACATAAATCTGCCTTTTTATCCCTTTGAGGGAGCGTGGCAAGGGCTACTTTCATTTTATGGATGAGGAAATTAAATTTCTCTGTGCCTTAGTGATATACTCAAGCAATTACCTAGGACCTAGAACTCCTTATTAGCAGCCTAATTCTCTCGTTCGTGCCAGCACTTACAAACCCTCTGTGCTCTACATCTTGTTCGGGAGGTAGTCCGCACATCGCGTGCTCTCTTGTGATGTCTCTTGGTCCCCTTCTCCCCTGCAAAATCCCCAATTTAAAGGGGATAGAATTCTTCTTTCTTCTCGAGAGCATTTGCCATCCATTCCTGTTTTTATTGTGGTTTCAGCCTTCTGTGAGATGGTCCTCCTGTTTATTAGCTTTTTCACCACCAGGTGGTGGGCTCTGGGCATGCAGCTTGAATCATGGCTATGGATGTTTGCTGGAGATTCGTGGGTGGCAGGTTACTGACATGCCCAACCTCAGTTTCATGGTTTCTTTAATCAAAAATAGACCGAGGAAAACTACTAAGCCTTTGTGCTGGCTGATCAGTTTTTAATGGTGATGTTTAATAAGAACTTTTAAGTTAACCCTAGCTAGCCTTTCTCATTCACCCTTAGTGGTCATCAGTCCCCCGTTCTCACACACGGTGATGTTGGAATCGTCTCGAGCCTTGTTTGCAGTACAGAGACATCGAGTTAGCACTCAGACCAAAGTTGATAACTAAGATAATATAGCTCAGGAAATGGGGATTCCAAGCCCTGTATAACTAGGTCCCAACCCATGCCACCATTTTCTCATCTGTAAAATGGGTATGTCTAAGCCTTGACTTGCTTACCTCCCAAAAATGGTCATCGAGATGGAGGAAATTAAATTTCTCTGTGCCTTAGTGATATACTCAAGCAATTACCTAGGACCTAGAACTCCTTATTAGCAGCTTAATTCTCTCGTTCGTGCCAGCACTTACAAACCCTCTATGCTCTACATCTTGTTCGGGAGGTAGTCCGCACATCGCGCGCTCTCTTGTGATGTCTCTTGGTCCCCTTCTCCCCTGCAAAATCCCCGATTTAAAGGGGATAGAATTCTTCTTCTCTGCCCTCCTTCTAAGACATAAGTACTAGCTGCCCCCTTTTTTAGCTTGCTCTAGTCTAATTTTTATGGACAGTAATGGGGATAATGAGGCCCCCCCAGGACCAGTCTTGAACCTTCAGCTCACAAACTTCTTGATTCACAGTGAGGAAGTTAATATTGAATTTTTTTTTTCCTTTTTGTGAGATTCTGAACTCCGCATTTCCTTTTAAAGTAAATGGAACTCCCATTAAAAATCATCGTGCGGAAAAACGTGAGCCAAATTCTGAAAATAAGATTCATTTGATAGATGAAAATGGAGTTGCCTGAGAATAATTTTGGAGATGGAACTCTTCTCCATTTTGACCTTAGTTTAATAGGTTTTTAAATTTTTATTTCTTTAATTTAATTTTTTAAATTATTTAATTAAATAATTTAATTATTTAATAATCCCACTATGTCCTTACTTACAAGGTGGGTAACTATAATACTAATACATTTGCTCAAGAATAATTTTAGAGACATACCTGTTCCTTTTAGTAATCTTAATGTAATATATAAAATACTAACATTGGGGCATCTAGGTGGTTTGATGGATAGAAAGCCACCCCTAGAGATAAGAGGTCCTTCATTCAAATGTTCCTTCAGACACTGTAACTGTGAGACCCTGGAGAAGTCACTTACTTAGCCTTTACCCTTCATCTCCCTTGGAACCTATACTTAGTATCAATTTTAAGACAGAAAGTTATTTTTAATTTAATTTTTAAAATTTTATTAATTTTAATCACTATTTACATCTAATTATATATTCATATAGAAATCAAATATTTATTTGTTCACATAATTTCTTTGCATAAACATATATTTATATGGAAATAAATATATAGTTAATCATTCATAGTTATTAATTAATAATAAATAACTTTCTTAATTTTGAAAATTAAGTATTTATAATAATTTATTTAATGATAAAACAAAATGCCTCTAGTTCTTGACTTATAAGATTGATACGGATCCTACCAGCCTTGCCCACCTCAGAATTGCTCTGAGGATTGAATCCAATGTAGTGATGCTTTACCAAATGTCATTCGACACCGCTGCAGACATTTTTGCCCAAAGCGGGAGCAGTGTTTTTGTGGCAGGATTAGACGCTGTGGCTGGTAAGAAGGCGTCTTCAGTCTCTCTGGGGCTCCAACGCCAGTCTGACTTGTCCCCGTGCCGCTGAGCGGTGCCACCTTGGCGTTCTGCCTGGGGAGGAGGAGAGGGTGAATCCCGAAAGTGCTGGGCTCAGTCCCCTTCCCGGGGTGACTCCTGCAGTGGACAGGAGAACCCTCGGAAAAGCACAAAGGCAGAACGGATACAAAGTGGCGGCGGCATCCTTACAGCCTCCCGTCCTTCGCAGGCACCCTCTTCCGAAAAGACTGTGAGCCGAGCCAAGTCAGCTTACGAGGAGCAGTTGGAGCAGCAGCAGCTGGCCGCCAGGAGGGCTGAAGAAGGGCGCCAGCTCAGAGAGCGCCAGGAGTCCCTGCGGAAGCAGAGGCTGCAGGAGCACTTGTTACGGCAGCAGAGGCTTCAAGAGAGGGAACAGGCTCTGCAACGCCAGGCTGAGCAGGAAGAGGAGGAGCGCCGCCAGAAGCGCCTCCGGTGGGTGTTTCTGTGCCAGGAGGGATCACAGAGAAACTCATTGTGCCCCTCCTGCTCATAAAATCAGGAGACTGTGGGCAGGTGGATGACTCAGTGGATAGAGCGCCAACCTAGAGATGGGAGGTCCTGGGTTCAAATGTGACTTCAGGCACTTCCCAGCTGTGTGACCCTGGACAAGTCACTTCACCCCCACTTGCCTAGCCCACCACTCTTCTGCCTTGGAACCAATACACAGTTTTGATTCTAAGATGGAAAGTAAGGTAAAAAAAAAACCAAACCCATACTCTTATGTTCTGTCTTAGAATCAATGCTGAGTATCCATTCCAAGGCAGAAGACCATCAAGACTAGGCAATTGGGGTTAAGTGGGAGCTAGGATGTGTCTGTGGCTAGATTTAAGACTGGCTCTCTATCCACTGAACCACCCAGCCTTTGCTTCTTTTAAGTATACTCTGGCTTGGGGGAGACGGTGTCTGTCCTACCCCCCGCTACATGGGATGTGTCTGCTTTCATTGATTGGCTTCCTCTACATGTTGACAAACCTCGTTTAAGGCTTGTCTGCTTTGAAAAATGATCCGTGTCACATTTCTCTGAGTTTTCTATTGAAGTTCTGAAAAATGTATTCTTGTCTCCTTCCCAGGCAGCAAACGCGTTATGATGCTATGGATAATGATATCGTCCAAGGAGCGGAGGAACAGGGCGTCCAGGAGGAAGAAGGGGGTGGTGAGGACTCGTACATGGCCAGTCTCTCTTATTTGGGACCCATGATTCTCTGCTCCTCAAGCAAACTAATCCCCAGATGTCTTCTTCTTCTTCTATCTTTTCTTTATATTCACTAATGCTGACATCTGCTTCAGCCTCTTTATACCATGAGTTGTCAGCAGCTTTATCATCATCACATCATAGAATATGTCATAGGTCCAGGTGTATGAAGTGGTTCCTAACCTCTGAGATGGCTTTAATTTTTTAATTTTGTGGGACATTTTTTATCTTTTCTATTGTCTTGGGTATCTCTTTTGATGGGACCTAGAATAAACTGTTAATTTTGGCAATTTCATTTATTTTCACTTTTAAGTTTAAATGTTGTTCATTTCCATTTTTATTAGCATTCTGGAGAAAGGAATCTGGGCACAAAACTGTCTCTATCATGCACCTTTATTCAAAGAAGACAGATAGATGAATTCCCTCTTTCTTCTTCCCTCTCTCTCCTTCTACTCTTTTTTTCTTTCTTCCTCTCTTTTTCCTCCCTCTTCTCTCTCTGTGTCCTACCCTTGTCTCTGTCTTTGAATCTGTTTCTGTCCTTCTCTCTCTCATTTCCCCTCCCTCTATTTCCCCTTCTCCATTTCCCATACTAACAAGCCTTGAAAATATCCTGGACAGGAGCTAGACAAGATAGGCAGTGCTATTACAGGAAGGCTATTGGCTACTATTCTTGAGGGTTCACAAGGGGAAATTAGGTTGACAGGGTTTGGGAAATCTTGTGATTTGTTTAATTTTTCAGCCTATGAAAGAGACAACCAACACCAAGATGAAACTGAAAATGATCCACATAAAGAAAATGTGCCCTTAGGACAAGGACAGCAAGCAGATCACCCTGAACCTGATGTGAGTGCTCTTTTGTACCTCTTTATCCATCAGACATAGTGGCAGATCCTGGGGAGACAAGCGTCAAGTCAACTGGTCCATGCCCTGGATGAGGTCATAACAGTGACATCTCTAAAGATAACAGCTGGTGAAGAAATGATGAGATAGAAGACTGTAAACCAGGTCAAGAAGTGACTGAGAAAGGCAATAGCATGAGCTACTGTTAGTAAATGACATGACATGGCCAGGGATTTAGGAGCAGAACTAGCTTCAAGTGCTGGACTAAAACAACAGGGTGGGAGGAATTCAATTTGATCATGAGTGTAGAGGAGCAAGGATAGGAAAGCTGAAGGAAGGGGAAGGAAGTTGATTCAAATAATGATGAGTGAGAAAAGAAGAGGAAGTGAATAATTATTTTTATGTGCCAACCACTGCATTTTACAAATATTGTCTCATTTGATCCTTAAAGCAAGCTGGCTAGATAGATGCTATTAGTATCTCCATTTTTACAGATGAGGAAACTGAGGCAAACAGAAGTTAAGTGACTTTCACAGGGACACTCAGCTAGTAAGTGTCCATGTATTTGAATTCAGTTCTTCCTGACTCCAGGCTTGGCACTCTATCCACTGTACAATCTAAATGAGATTCAAGATGTGATTGTCCTCTTGGATTACTAATGATCGGTCATAGATCTAAAGCTGAAAGGGATCTTAGAGGCTTTCTATCCAACTGTCTTATATAAGAGAGGAGAAATTGGAGACCCACAGGGATAAAATGACTTGTTCTAGGTCATAGAGTTGGTAGAGATGGGATGTGAACCCAGGTTTCCTGACTCCCCATCTACCTTTCTTTCCATTATTCCATATTGTCTATCAATGAAAGGAGACCCTTGCAAATCATAAATCTATTCCTTCATCTCTGTGAGCTAGGGACTCTGCTTATTATTTACTCCTCTGGGCCAGAATGCTCACAAACATCAGGACTGGTTTGAGGAAAATGATGGGGAAATTCAGAAGCTGTTAAATGAAAAACAAGTATTCCACAGGGTTTACCAGCAGGATAAGCTCATCCATCTATGAGAAGGAAGTATTCAACTCCATCAAATGTATAATGCAAATGAAGCTTAGAGAGATGCAGGATTCTTGGCTCAATAAGAAGGCAGATGAAAATCAGTAACAACCCAAAGCACTTCTTTGATGCCCTGAAAGTTATTTATGGACCAAAGAACTCCACACTGGTGGAGCCACACCAATCCTGGAGAGATGGGCTGAACACTCCCGTAGAGTTCTCAGCAGACCACCATCAATCAATGCCAAGCCATTGACCGTATTCCTCAGATTGAAATCAGTCTCTTGCTGGCTGACCTTCCAGCTAAAGAAGAGGCTCAGAATGCCCTCAGGCTCCTCTCTTGTGTCAAAGTGCCTGGTGCTAATTCCATTCTAACAGAGATTTACGAGGCAGGGGGTCCACTGCTCATGCAAAGACTAGCTGAAGTCTTGCAGATTATATGGCAAGAGGTCCTACCCCAGGAGATCAAGGATGTCTCATTGTGCACTTCTGTTAAGGAAATGGAAATAGGTCATCTGTGGCAGTCACGGGGGAATCTCTACGTTTGTCATTGCTGGCAAGCTTCTGGCCAGAGTCCTGAATAGGCTGTCAGTCTATATACAACATTTGTAGATCTGATCAAGACCATTTGATACTATAAGTTGAGAGGGCTTGTGGAGGATCGTAGCAAAATTTTCCCAGAGAAGTTCATCTATATTGTACAACAGCTCCATGACGGCACATTTGTGTGGATTCCTGATCGTGGACGATGCTCCCATCCTTTCCCCATCACCCCTGGAATGAAGCAGGGCTATAGTATTGCTGCCATACTTTTTTAGCATAGTTTTGAGCAGCGTTGTTGGATGCCTCCAATGATGAAACCAACATCAGGGTCAGTGGTTAATTCTTTAACTTAAAAAGGCCAAGACTAAAGTAGAGATCTGGACCACAGCTTTCTGTTTGCACAGGATTATGAGACGGAGTTGCAACAGAGCGTGGATTCCTTTTCTGCCTCTTGTGCTCATTTTGACCTCACAATGAACACATAGGAAACAGAGGCTCTCTGCCAGGCACAGCAACCATATGTGGAAGCATCGGTTATAGTAAATGGAGAAACTTTGAAGGCTGTGGATCAGGATACTTTCCAGGGATGACCACATAGATGATGAGGTTGATGCACTCATTGCCAGAACTGGCTCTGTGTTTGGGAGGCTCATAAGGAACATGTGGGAGAGAAGAGGTATTCGGCTGCCAACCAAATTGAAGGTCTGTTGAGCCATTGTGCTGACCTCAGTGTCTGTGCCTGTGAAACCTGGACTTATACCAGCACCCTGCCGGGATCCTGAACCGCTTCCATTTGAAATGTCTCAGGAAGGTTCTGAAGATCACCTGGCAAAATTAGATACCAGACACTGAGGTCTTTTTCTCGAGCCAGACTGCCAAGCATTCAGATTCTTCAGAGAGTGCAACTCTAATTGACTGGCCATGTTGCTCGAATGCCAAACGTATGTTGGCCTAAAAGACTATTTTACAGAGAATGCTTATAAAAGGCAGGCACTCTCCTGGAGTACGGGGGAAGCAATAAAAGGACTCTCAAAGTGCGTCAGATTGTGAGACATGGGAAACACTGGCCAAGACTGTCTTGTATGGCATGGCCGCATCAAAGAAGGCGCTGGGCTCTACAAGCAAAGCAGAATTGCACTGGCTCCAAAGGAACTGAGAGGCTCGGATTTAGAGACATCCTCATCCCCAGTGTTCATACTGGCTCTCTGTGCCCAGCCTTCCAAGCTCGTATTGCTCTGATCAGCCTTGGTCGGACACAAGGACGTTGACCCCAACACAGGAATGGCATGTTGGTCCTCTTCGAGGATGAAGGGCAATAACCCAACAATTTATAATTGTGGAACTGAATTTAATTTCTTTGAGAAATTGTTTGCTTTTTTAGACTATAGACTTGCAAAGAACTTTTGAGACCATTTGAGTCCATCCCTTTCTTTCTAAATAAATCACTTATCTCAGGACATCTGGGTAATAAATAGGCATAAGTAGCCAAGCAGCACTTGGAAGTCCCGTTCTTTTTGCTGCTCACTCTGATGCCTAACTTGTGCCTTTCATCCTCTTCCATAGTTGGCTGTTCTGGCCATTACATGTTAGCACTCCTGCTGGTACAAGGCAATCTCAGCTCATGAGTCCATTTTGTTCTCCAGGTTCCATCCTTAGTTCTTAAAGTTAAGGACAACTTTGTGAATCAACCCTATATCACTTTGGTGTAGTCTGGGACAAATTTCCCTGTTAGGAGTCCTTGCCTGCCCACTCTCTAGCTCTTCTGTTTTCCTTTAAATGTCATTTCTAGTGGTAAATAAAAAATAGTCTCCAGCATATTTTGGAGAGTGCTTTGCACTCTTTTGCAGAGGGATCCTTTTGCAGAGGAGTAGCTATATAAAAGGCAACTCGTTGGCTCAATGGATAGAGTGCTGGAGCTGGAGTTCCCATCTGGTCTCAATGCTTACTAGCTGTGGGACTCTAGGCAAGACACTTAACTCACTTTGCCTTAATTCACCAGAGAAGGAGATGATGAATCACCCCAGCATCCTTGCCAAGAAAATCCCCAAGACAGCATTAATGTGCTGTCGTCCATGAGGTCACAAAGAGAAGGACCCAACTGAACAAAAGACTACATAAAACAAACTCAATTAGTTGAATGTTGTTTCCACCTCATCCTGATTCATCTCCCTTTGGGGAGTGGAGTTCTCCAGGCAGCTGGATCTTTGTGATATGTGGTTAAGGCAGACAGTTTAGGGCAAAGTCATCCCGCCTCAATGGTCAACTCAAGACCTTTTTTCACTTAAAAAAATCTGGTGTCTGCACTGCAATTCCTTTTGACATGAGGATTTGAAAAATGTTGTTTTTATTCTTTCTTTTAAATTACAGCAAGCAGCTGGTGAGGATGTAAACCCAGCAGACGACCCAAACAATCAAGGAGAAGATGAGTTTGAGGAAGCAGAGCAAGTAAGGGAAGAGAACTTGCCGGAGGAGAATGAGGTGCCCAAGCAGAGCAGTCAAAAGCAAGGAAATGCTGAAATGGAGGAGCATTTGGTGGTGAGGAGATGCCAGATGCCAGGGCTTATTTAAACCAGGATATTGCAGTGGATGACTGGTTTAGGCCAAAGGGGGAGGAGTAAGCCACATAGACAGAAGGTTCCCTGCTTTGATTTGCTTTGAAGCTTTCATATTCAGCTCGATGCCTAGGGACCACGAGAGAGCCTGGCATTCTGTGCTGCTTATTATGAATTATCATTCATCGTTTCATGGCCACTGAGCCATTGAAAGTGCTCTCTCCTAGGGATGGGGGCTCGGCTTGAGATCTCAAAGTACTAAAGGATGCATCTGAAATGGACAGTTGCACTAGCCGCCCCCATTTTGTGTCAACAGATGGCAGGAAATCCGGACCAGCAGGAAGATAATGTGGATGAACAATACCAAGAAGAAGGTGAAGAGGAGGTAGGAACGTTCAGAGCCAGGTTTGGGTCAAACGATTGGGTTTATGAAGATGGCAGTTATAGTTGTAAACTGGAAGGATCCAAACAAGCCAAAAGCTATGGGCATCTTTATAGAGATTTCAAGCATCTCTTCAGAGATGGGCTAAAAAACCACAAATGAACTAGAGTGTGCAGAAGTGCACATTTCTATATCACTTTCAAAAGCAGCAGGACACGGGAGTTAGAGAAGTGGCCAGGAAGATCCAAATTCAGGTCCCACCTCAGGCAGACTCAGTGTCTCTAGAGAGGCAGCTCTCTAAATTGAAGAGAAGTGATGATTGGATGGCTGAATGGAAGAAGGCAAGAAAAAGTGTTTATTAGTGCCTTTTAAGCTAGAAACATCTCTAGTTTCTGCTGCCAAAGAGCTCACACATTTAATTGGAAGAGAGAACCCCTAAAAGAAAGCTTCCTGAAGGACAGGTGGTGTGGATCAGCATTAGGGAAAGGAGTTTCATCATCCAAGAGTTGCCTCTCCCAATGGAATCCCAAATCCAGTCCCAATCCCTTTCAGAGTTAGAAATCAGATGGTTTCGTGGCATCCCTGTGAGAAAGTTAGACAAATGGAAAAGTTTAGGAGACAGTGACATAGCACCATCAGCAAGCAGGGAGAGGGAGTCGATGGAATGAGGAAAACAAGGATTTGGATCTCACAGATCTCTGAAACATCCTTTCTTTCTGGCCAGGGCCATGTCATTTCTCTTCACTTTCCTCATCTTTAAAATGCAGACCTATAGAACCTTCCTCTCGTTGAGTTATTGTGAAGTTCAAGTGAGATTGTGGATCAAAAGTTTTGTTGATTTTAAAATGCTTTATATTTTTTTTCTTATTAATTGACATTCACATCCCTGAGCCTGCTTTGCTTTATCTACAAAGCAAGGGTTCATACACTATTCCCAGGATTTTACTGAGGCTTAAATAAAGCTGAAATTTTTTAAGCCCCTTACAAACCGTAAAGCATGAGATTGATATAAAATGTGATCATATATTGTATTACATATGATTAGAAATACCGATGAATGGGTGTGTATGCCTGTGTGTGTTTTCTACCCATTCCCTCCAAGAAAATAAAAAATAAAATTCAAGTCTAGTTTTGTAAAGTAGGGGGTCTTCAACAGTCAAGGGGACTTGCACTTTAATCAAGCATTTGTTCTTTTTCGGTCATTTTTCATGTTCAAACATGACTTCTTGTGACCCCATTTGGGCTTTTCTTGGCAAAGATTCTAGAGAGATTTATCATTTCCTTCTCTAGATCATTTTACATATGGGGAAACAGAGGCAAACAATTAAGTGACTTGCCCAGGGTCACATAGCTAGTAAGTATCTGAAACTGGATTTGAATTCATGAAGAGTCTTCTTGTTACCAAGTCTAGTGCTCTGTCCACTGTGCCATGTATCTGCCTTTAAGCATAGTTAATGAAAGTTATAGGTAGGACCCCTCAGCCTTTAGTTACACATCTTACAAGAATTCACCAACACACCAAAATTTAAATATAAAATAAAATAAGATGATGTTTTTTGCTTTAAAGCAAAATGAAGTTTCCTTTTATTCATTTGGATAAAATACTTACTTTTCCTAATACGTTTATATTATACTATCAACTTCTGTCTTAGGGAGACCACCTATTTCATGCCATTTTGTCCCCCGAAATTTCATTTGAGAATAATGTTTAATGATAAAACAGTTTAATTACAGTGGTACGCTTAGACGGGGCAGCTTAGCTCTATTCTGAAAAATGGAGAATTGGTGAAGCTAAGGTATACAGCCCTAATGAGAAACTCCACTGCATAGGCACACACTGAACCAGTTGGTTTTGGCCATACAAGGATGCCAAGCAAGAAATGAATGAAGCACTTATTCTCTTGGGATGTTCACATACATTATGTCACCGCTATCCATGGTGTCACACTTACCAGTCAGACACAGCTTAATCTGAAAATTTTTATCAGGGCTTTTGAGAAGAGAAAATAATTAAAGTCTTGATGTCCTCATATCCATTAATGAGAACTCTCCGGTGACATCTACTCTACCCTAAATCTACACATCTGTTCTGACCCAGTTTTTACTTAATTTCTCTGTGTGGAAAATTACATTTGAATTGGGAATTTTTTTTTGTGGAATAATTTTCTCTTTAGTACCTCCCCCTCAAGAACCAGATCTGATTCTAAGCCAAGCTACAGTTTCTTCCCCCAAGCTATGAAACTGGGTTGTGTTATTCCTTTTGTTGAAATCATTGTTGAAGACAACAGAATTTGGGACACTTGATCCATTTGAGAGATTAGATAATGAAATCAGCAAGCTTTAGCCACCATTTTGGAATGCCCCAGCCACATGGCAGGGAGAAAAAGGTCTTGCTAGTCCTCTTCCTGTGATAAAGTAATGAGGAAGGGCTCTCCTTGTAGTGACTCTTTGCCAATCAGAATGTCTTTGGGAGGCAGCTTGATGTCTCTGTGGATTGAGAGCTAAGCCTAGAGATATAGGATGTTCTGGCTTCAGAACTGGATTCAAGTACTTCCTAGTTGTGTGACCCTGGAAAAATCACTTAACCCCTCATTGCCTAGACCATACCACTCTTTTTTGCTTTGGAACCAATACACAGTATTGAGTCTAAGGTAGAAGAGAATGGTTTTAAAAAATTTTTTTAAAAAGGAAGGAATGTGTTGGGATGTCCCAGAGAGGGACTGAGTGATGATGTCACAAGGGGTATATAGTGTTGTACCCAGGAGGTTCCTGGTCTCTTTTCCAAGCCCGGCTTTCTTTCCCAGATGATCTCATTTGTCCCAGGACTTTTCACCCTGCTCATGTTTCTTGGCATCTGGGCTGTGGAGAGAGTCTACTGGCTAGTTTAAGTTTGTTTTGAGAGGCCAAATAACAAATTATCTTACATTTAATATATATCGCCTCTCAAGAAATTCAGTCATTACATTTGTTAGTTGTTATCGTCAGTCAATCCAAGTGAACATTTATTAAGCACCCACTATATGCCAGGCTCTATGCTAAGTAATAGGAATGAATAAAAAGGAGATGTTAAAGAAACTCTCCTTAAAGATCTTTAAAAGACAGGAAATGGGATAACCGAAAATTTCTTAATAAAATTTCAAAATTACAAACCAATAGGGAAATTGACAGATTAGGAGATGGATTTGAAAAGGCAGAATTAGAAGAGTGTAAGGAGGAAGAAAAGCCAAAGTATTGAGTAGAGAGCCTGGCCTCATAGTGAGAAAGACCTAGCCCAATACTCTACCTCCCTCCCATTCATACTAGTGTGTGTAAGGATTTTGGAAAAGGGAACCTGGAAGGGTTGTAACAGGGAATGGAGGAGGTGAAGGAACGGAGGGAATAAGGAGGAATTTGAGGTAAAGGGAGAGATTCTCTGGGCTGAGAGATGATCTGTGAAATCCTCTCCTTCCCTCACCCTTCAAACCCAAGAGAGAGAGGTACCCCAGAGCTAATATTGAGTCATGGATGAACAGGGGCTGTATCTCAATGAACAGACTTCTGGGGAATAATGGAGTTTACTTCTCTCAAGGCTTGGCTGCTATTTCTAACCCCAGAAATCCCACCTGTCCGGCAGGCTGACAGTCCAACATAGCTTTTTTGTCAGCCAAGGCTAAATGGCTACCTAGCCCACCTCCCTCTTTATTCTTTTATGATCTGAATATGACTGCAAATTTCTTCAATATAAAGTTGTTTCATAGTTCAAGTAATAAAAAGGAGGGCAAAGGTTTATGGGAATAGAAAACCCTACAGGTTGTCTTTGTCCTCTTTCAGCTGAGCTAAATGGCTCAGCCTCAGTTTCTCTTTTCCTTCCTCTCTAATCACTATTACTATCCTACACTAAATAGATATCAAGTGTCCTTCTTGGGAAAGTCAAGGGATGGGAAGGGTCTTCGGGGTGACCCCATGAAGTTCAAAGGGATCAGCCCCTTTCAGAAATAGTTGTTGTTCTTTTGCTTTCTTTTTTTAAATAATATTTTATTTGATCATTTCCAAACATTATTCATTAAAGACAAAGATCATTTTCTTTTCCTCCCCCCCAACCCCCCCCATAGCTGACGCATGATTCCACTGGGTATCACATATGTTCTTGATTCAAACCCATTGCCACATTGTTAGTATTTGCATTAGAGTGTTTGTTTAGAGTCTCTCCTCTGTCATGTCCCCTCAGCCACTGTAGTCAGGCAGTTGTTTTTCCTCGGTGTTTCTACTCCCACAGTTTGTCCTCTGCTTATGGATAGTGTTTTTTTCTCCTAGATCCCTGCAGATTGTTCAGGGACATTACACCGCCACTAATGGAGAAGTCCATTACGTTTGATTATACCACAGGGTATCAGTCTCTGTGTACAATGTTCTCCTGGTTCTGCTCCTCTTGCTCTGCATCCTTCCTGGAGGTTGTTCCAGTCTCCATGGAATTCCTCCACTTTATTATTCCTTTTTGCACAATAATATTCCATCACCAACATATACCACAATTTGTTCAGCCATTCCCCAATTGAAGGGGATCCCCTCGTTTTCCAGTTTTTGGCCACCACAAAGAGCGCAGCTATGAATATTTTTGTACAAGGCTTTTCCTCCATCATCTCTTTGGGGTACAGACCCAGCAGTGCTATGGCTGGATCAAAGGGTAGATATTCTTTTGTCGCCCTTTGGGCATAGTTCCAAATTGCCCTCCAGAATGGTTGGATCAGTTCACAACTCCACCAGCAATGAATTAATGTCCCAACTTTGCCACGTCCCCTCCAGCATTCATTACTTTCCTTTGCTGTTATGTTAGCCAATCTGCTAGGTGTGAGGTGATACCTCAGAGTTGTTTTGATTTGCATCTCTCTGATTATAAGAGATGTAGAGCACTTCTTCATGTGCTTGTTAATAGTTTTGATTTCTTTATCTGAGAACTGCCTATTCATGTCCCTTGCCCATTTATCAATTGGAGAATGGCTTGGATTTTTGTACAATAGATTTAGCTCTTTATAAATTTGAGTAATTAAACCTTTGTCAGAGGTTTCTATGAAGATTTTTTTCCCAATTTGTTGTTTCCCTTCTGATTTTAGTTGCATTGGTTTTGTTTATAGAAAAGCTTTTTAATTTGATGTAGTCAAAATTATTTATTCTACATTTTGTGATTCTTTCTATGTCTTGCTTGGTTTTAAAGCCTTTCCCCTCCCAAAGGTCTGACATGTATACTATTCTGTGTTTACCCAATTTACTTATGGTTTCCTTCTTTATGTTTAAGTCATTCACCCATTTTGAATTTATCTTGGTGTAGGTTGTGAGGTGTTGATCTATTCCTAGTCTCTCCCACACTGTCCTCCAATTTTCCCAGCAGTTTTTATGAAATAGTGGATTTTTTGTCCCAAAAGCTGGGATCTTTGGGTTTATCGTATACTGTCTTGCTGAGGTCTCTTGCCCCCAGTCTATTCCACTGATCCTCCTTTCTGTCTCTTAGCCAGTACCAAATTGTTTTGATGACTGCTGCTTTGTAATATAGTTTTAGGTCAGGGACTGCAAGGCCCCCCTCATTTGTGATTTTTTTTTCATTATTTCCCTGGATTTCTTTTGCTTTCTTGTATCAGTCATCTAAAGATGCCAGGCTTCTTCTCTCTTCAGGGCAAGGGAAATGTAGGCAAGGCTTTGTCCCCACAGGTTGGGATCTCGAGCTTTGGTCCTAGCTCCTAACTCTCCCAAGTTCAGAGGACAAAGACTTCTCGTTTCCTTTTTTTTCTCCCACAAGCCTCTTCTCTCCTCCAACTGCTGCTCCCCATCCCTGCAACATTCTAAAGGATGGTTCCTCAGACTCAGTGAGCAGAAATACAAAAGCTTGAGTCTCAGTTTTCCTTTCCACATGTGTAAATAACCTTATGGAACATTTCTTCTCTCCCCTATACTGCTACCATCTTGATGTAGCTTCTCATCACCTTATACCTGGAATACCATAGGAGCTTCAAAGTTGGTCTCACGACCTTAAGTCTTTCCCATTTCAGTCCATCTTTTATTAATCTGTCCAACTACTATTCCTCCAGCATGGATATGCCTGTCACCTCCCTATTAAAAAAACCTCCAGTGCCTCCCTATTACCTCTAAGATCAAATCCACTGCTTGACTCTAAAAGCCTTTAACCTGCCCTCCTCCCACTGTTTCAGTCCCCTTATATCATACTCTCCTCCCATTCCCCAGCTACTCTACAATCTAGTGACAATCAAACACAATCACAATCCTCTATCTCTTGATTCTTTGAATTTTCACTGGCTGTCCCCATGTAGAATGTAGAATGTAGGAAGGATGTAGACACACTAGAATTTGAACCCAGATTCTCTGATTATCTGACTTCAAATTTAGTTTCTCTCTCTGTCTCTCTGTGTCTCTCTCTCCCTCCTTCTCTCTCTACTTTCTCTTATTCTCTCTGTATCTCTATCTGTCTCTCTCCTTCCTTCTCTCTCTCTCTCTCTCTCTCTCTCTCTCTCTCTCTCTCTCTCTCTCTCTCTCTCTCTCTCTCTCTCTCTCTCTCTCTCTCTCTCTCTCTCTCTCTCTCTCTCTCTCTCTTTCCCTTCCCTTTCCTTCTTCTCCTCCCTCTCCCCATGAAGGAGTTCAACACAGTGGCCTCTAAGCACATTTCTAACTCCAAATTCATGATTCTTTTTGCTTTTCCTTAATGTTTAGGAATTTGTGTTTGTTTGTTTTTTTAATATTTTGTAATTGGTTTCCTTTTAATGCTATATATTTTACTCATTTAAAAGAGGGAGGTCCTAGGCTTCACCAATGGCAAAAGGAGGTCTGTGACACAAAAATAATTAAAACTCTTGATCTCAGTCCCTGAAGTGTTATGCCATGTGAATGATTTTTTTTTAGTAGGCTGGCAGGATTTGAAAAGCTTACCTTTAACCCCTGAGACATTTACACTAGAACTTGGTCATTAGTTCTTTCACAAAAAAGGCATCGGTTATATTAGAGGTAGCTCTTTCATTTCTAATTTAGTCTTCATTAAAACACTTATCAAAATGGAACCAAACTGCACACCTGGCTCATAATACAAACTGAACTAGCCTGAGGTTTTTATCCACACCCACCTTCTGAACAGATTTTGTTTCTAATTCCGATTATTTCCAATTCTTTGTTTTAACCCTTATCTTCCATCTTAGAATCAATACTATATGTTGGTTCTAAGGCAGAAGATTGGTAAGGACTAGGGGTTAAGTGACTTTCCCAGGATCACACAGCTAGGAGGTGTCCAAGGCTAGATTTGAAACCCAAGACTTCCTCTCTATCCACTGAGCCACCTAGTCATTCTCTAGATTTTTTTAAAAGCTTTTGGCTTTGTTGTCTTCTCAGATAAACAGTTTATGGTGGGTTACCATGAATAGATTGAAGATGGGACTGGAATAAAACAAAAAAGCACTCATTCCCCTAAAAGTCTCATTAAAAGGACAAGAAAACCCTTATCTTTTCCCTCATTTGGGATTTGAAAGTGGCAAAGAAATATTTCACTTTATTTGGCTTGTAGTTTGCCATAAAGACATGATTGGACTTTCATAAGATCCATTACTCAAGTGGAAACCCACAAGTGTCTGGCTTGACTGGGTTTCATTCTTCCATAGAATCTTTTGCAAAGTTCAGTCAGAGTTAGTGTGGACCAATGGAAAGTGTCTAGTCAGAGGACTGATTCTGCCTCCTGCAAACCTGGGTGATCTTGGGCCTCAGTGGCCTCATCTGTAAAATAAGAATCTTGGACAAGATGGCCCCAGATGTTACCTTCCAGCTGTAGAACTAAATGATTCTTTGATCTTCTCCACTGCCGTGATCCCTCTTCTCACCTGAATGATCACAGTGAAACTCTCAGTCATTTTTTGAGTTTTTTTGGCTTTTGGAGAGGTGGGGAGGAGCCTTGTGTTCTTTGGTTTACTTTGAAGTGAGAACAGCCCTGCTGTATTTGTATGTTTTGGTTTTAGGGTCAAGAAGATTTGACTGAAGAGAAGAAACGGGAATTGGAGCATAACAATGAAGAACCCTATGGGGAAAACGATGACAATGTAGGTGCCACATGTTTTGTCTTTAACACATGAAGAGCCAGCATTGCTCATTGGCAGGATGGAGTTGAGTTGATTGGTGATCTTGTAGAATGGCTGTAACCCTGCCAAATTGGACAAATCCATCACAATCTTGGCAATGGGAGAAATAACAGGGGAAAAAACGGATGAAGATCTTATCGATCCTGTCTGTTAGTCATCCTTCCATGCTTGACACCTTTTCCTTAAGGGAAAAAAAAAACTTTGAGCCCTTTAAGGGACAATGTTTAAAACTTAAATGTTTTATTAAAACTGTATTGAACATCCATACCACCACTTGCTTTAAAGAATTAATTGCAGAACAAAAAGTATCCTATCAATTGTTCTATCCCTTCCTTTAAGTCCCTATTAGAATTCCTTCATTCTCATTTACTTCTTTTTTCATATGATCATACAGTACACTTTTTCTTATTGTCCTACTTTTTGCCAGTTTCCAACATGCTGGCCACAGCTATGGACAAGTTAGCCCTTTGTCCGTTCAATGCTTTAGGCAGCTTTCTAAGAGTAGGAACCATGGAGAAGATGCAGGCATTGATGGAGAGTATTTGCTCTCCTGGGAGTTCCCCATCCCAAAGAGATCTGTTATCTCCACCTCATTTCCAATTGGTTTTTCCAGAATTCTTTGTGTTCCTCCTACTTGTCCATTGTAATGTGATTAGCACATTTCATTAGATCCATGTTTAACAACTCAATTCACTTTCCACTTGTGGCAAACAGACATTACTTTCAGTTTTGTTTTATTATCATATTTGATGTCACTTTGAGAATTTTTGGACAGTTAGCTTTTGTGTTTGTTTATCTGTTTACCCATCTATTTGTTTATCTTTAGTAACACTTTAAGACTATAATCTCAGCAATGGGATTACTTAGTCAAAGGGTTAAATTATTCTTGTAACTTTTAGCAAATACTTCCAGATTGCTCTCAGGGGAAAAAAAAGAATCTATAATTTTGTAATTTAACAGCAATAGGGAAGATGCATGCCTCTGTACAGCCCTCTGCCACTATTGAATTTTGTTGCCTCTAATTATTTTTGTCGGTTTGATGGTGAGCTTTTTTATCTGCATTTTTTGGTTTCCTTCTGAGGGTTTTCCTAGCGATTGGCAACCCATCACATTTTAAAAAAGGTTATCAAGAAGCAATTTTTAATGCTCACCTTCTTCCTTACCAATAATTATATTCCTCTCCCTCTGCTTTTTTTGTTGTTTTGAACTTTCAGGTGGATGACAAAAACAATGAAGCCCAAGAACAGGCAGCTCAAGAAATCAATCCCCGCAAAGGCCACGAAGAAAACTATGAGGAGGAAGAAGAGGAAGAGGAAGGCGGTGCAGTGGAGAAAGCTCGTGGAAGAGCAGAAATGTGATTTTGACGGTGCTAGGGAACACTTGGGCAGACAGTTCTTTTTGCAGCTGCTTAGAGACAATATGCCTACTGAACGCCAAGATATTTAATGACAGTTCAGAGCTGCGACTTTTCTTTTTTACTTTTGTATTAGACGGCCTCATCCCTTTCTATGAATATAATATTTTGATATTCTAGGTAACTGCTTCTTTTGTATGCAAGCTAAAGACAAGGAAAGAAAAACACATTCAAGGCTCTGAATCGTACGTCTTCCTTGCTTTCTTTTTTGGGTGGTCAGGAGTAGTGGTGACACTGTCAATCAAGCATGTGAATTCTGTATGTGTTTCCATGAGTTATTTTCCAAGCATCTCGCTTTGGACACATATTCCATTCCAACAAGCAATAGGAGAAAAACAAGTGGGGCTCCCTGGCCAATAGACCGCAGATGGTCAGGTCAGTCAACAGTTATGTTCCCAAGTTCCTGTGCTCAGCTAGATGAGAATTTTAAAACTGTAAGTCATAAGGAAATAGTAGACTTGCATCACTGGAGAGTATGCGCGCTCCTGAGAATCCCTCCATCAATAACTGCAACCCTAGATTATTTCATATTCTGTTTAGACCTAGTCTGTGCAGCAGAGATGCCCCATGCAGGCGGCTGTATAGTTGACCAAGCCTCTAGTTCCCACATATGACCAATGTCCTTTTTTGGACAGTCTGGAGAGAGAGAGACAGAGAGACAGAGAGAGAGACAGAGACAGAGAGAGAGAGAATATAAGAGTGAGTGCGTGTGTGTGTGTGTGTGTGTGTGTGTGTGTGTGTGTGTGTGTGTAAAATTCCCATTGCCCCATTGCTCCTTCTGGCAGGTTTGCAATTCTTTAACTGCCTAAGTAGTAATTGGGTCAACAGCAATGATATTTGGCTGATGTGAGAAAACCATTGGCCACTTAATTAGGTGGTTTTAATAGTCCAATGAGACACAGAGAACCAGCATCTTGGAATTTTGGTTTTTATTTTGTTTTAGAAAGAGGCTTGGTATATTTCCTTCCAGCAGATTTCTTTGGTTCGTCAGTATTCATTTTGAGTATTTGGACTTCGTTCTTTCTGGAATTAGTTGGTAGCATCAGGATCATCAAGGCTATGCTCCGTCTGTTTTAGACGTTTCTCAGATCGCTTTGCTATCACTTATTTCTTTAAGCACCAAGTGTCAAAATCTAGACCATCCATTGAAGATATATCTCCTTAAGCATACCATTTAACATAATCGTTTTGCATGGAACTATATATAGCAAGGCATTATGCATTCACATACCATATACTCATGACTTTTGTTGGCAAAGGTTAGCTCTCCTTTCTCTCCCCCACTCTCCCAAGCCCCATATGTAAGGCATGATGGTAATTCTGAAGTAATGAAGCCCTTAAAAAAAGTCAGAATTTCCCAGAATGTTCTGTTTTTGGAAATCAAGTATTTTGTGCATTCAACAAATACATCCTGCCATAAAATGAGTCATCCATTTGGATGCATAGGCCAATGTTTCCAGGATTTGGTTGTGGGCTATGCTGTGATGACTGAGATCACTTCTTCCGAGGGCCCTGGAAAAAAAGATATTCTCAAAGAGGAAAAACTGCCAAAGTGAAGGATCCTTGAGAGCCATAACTTTACTCCCTGATCGTTGTCAACTTTTGATGACATATAAATGCAAGAGTTGACTTAATTCTGAAAAGAAAAAAAATAACTATCTAAAAGCCCCTTCCTATTCATTCATTCCCCATTAAATTTTCTTAAAACGAATTTCTGCTCTACATTTCTGACTACATTTTTTTCAAAGCTGGTTATGAACCTCACCAGCAATAAGGGGTTAAATGCATAAGGAAATCTTTTTTTAAAATCCCATATACTTTTTGTAATTTGCATTCATTCTCTCAACAATGTAATGAAAAAGTTTTGTTCCTACAATTTTTATATTAATGTAATTTACCCTTTTTTTAAAAAAACTTACTTTCTGTTCATATCTAGTTTTGACTGTTTCTGGCTGAATGTTTTTGTAATTATGCATAGAAAGATTTCATTCAGATGTATTTTGGGGTTTTCTAGGAATCTGAAATCAACTTTTACCTTATGTAAAAACTCTGTAATGTAAAATGTATAATATTGTACATAATCTTCAGAATACAATTATTTTGGTAAATTAGTTTGTATTTTAATGTCCCAGTGGCAGTATTTAATTATTTGAGGCATAATGGAATTTGGCTACAGATAATAAAATCAAAGGACAGATGGTACATCTTTCTGAAGTGTGATATGTCTTAAAAGTACCCTAATTTTCATAGCCATTAAACTCTGTCACGACCACAGCAGGACCCGCACTCGATCTGCCATCTGGAAGCCAATTGTTAAGAGAACCAGACAGCTGGGGTCTATGGTCATATTCTCCTGGTCATCAGAAACTGAGAAGTACTGGTTCTCTTTGGGTCGCCACCAATCGATCAACTATAAGAGTTGGTGAGAGCATTTATAAAGATCTACTGTCTTGTCATAAATAAAGCCACAGAATATTACAATATTCTGATTTTATCTCAGAGTAGCAAAGTGGACAGAAGAAAAAATTATTTTGTTGAAGACCCAAGAAGCACACTTTGGGAAGGTCCCCAGCTTCAAGTGATGCTTCTTCCCTTCTCAGATGATCATGAATCTATTTAACTGTTGTGTCTATTCCCAATCACCACCACCGCCATAGATATATGCTGTTTGAGGGCAGAAGGCAGTGAGAGACCACATGAGTGTCAACTTTCTAAAGCATAGTTAGAAAAGTAAGAATTCCATTGACTTCTGTGAGCTGGCAAACCCCCCTAGGAGCCATGTGGAAGGATGTGTAAAAGAACTCCATGGGATGAGGAAGAAAGGCTGGATGGCTCTATATCCCTGAAAGGAGTGCCCATGATCAAACTACATGGAGGATCACTGGGCTTTAACATCTGCAATTGAGCAGAAGATGCCATCTGGATGGGCAACATGTTCCAAGCACCTGGCCGTCTCTCTCTCGCCTTTAGAACGTTGGGCTCTTTCCATCTACCCTGCTGCTGCTCTGTGTTGTTTCCCCCAGTTACTATGAGCTCCTTGAGAGTAGAGACTTTATCCCCTTTTCACATGGATCACGAGTGCTTAGCACAATGTTTGACACAGAAAACTTAATAAATGCCTATTTGCTCATTCAAACATTAAAGCATGAATCAGTAGACATTTACAGAGCAAGAGCAACGAAAGAGAAGTTTGACATAATGAACAAAATGCAGAGTTTGGCGTTGGGAAGAGAATTTCAATCTTGCCTCTGAAACTTGCTATTTCTGTGGCTGTGGAGAGTCCCTTAACCTTGGTGCCCAATCCTAGGGTTTTTCAACTCAAAAACAACTTCTGATTTAAATGTTAATAGGAGCTCCCTCAAGAGAAATTCAGTGCTAATTAATTACAGGTCCACCTATGAGCGTCTGTACATACCATCTTCCAAACACTACTTGTCAGGAGCCTTTATTTCAGTAACACATCCACTTTGGATATCTATAACTTCAAGATGGGGTGAGAGGAGAGCTGAATGGCCAGGCTCAGAGTGACTTTTAATGATATGTTAAGATAGAAGGATATCTTCAATGTAATACCCCATTAATCTCTACTGAGCCCTATACTCTGCAGTTTTTAATTTAATTTAATTTTTTAAAACCCTCACTTTCCACTTTGGTTCCAAGGCAGAAGAGTGATAAGGGTTAGGCAATGGGGGTCAAGTGAATTGCCCAGGGTCTCATAGCTAGTAAGTTTCTGAGGCAGGATTTGAAATCAGGTCTTCTCAACTCCAGGCCAAGCACTCTATTCACTGCACCCACCTACATTTGGTGATTGATAGCCAATATATTTATCCAATTGCAAATAACAGATAACTGAGAAGGACCACTGGAGAATTGGGATACAAATAAACAATTTTGACAGTCAAGGCATTTGGCTGAATCTAAGGTAAAATTCAATAAGGATCAAAATAAAGGCTTGTGCTTGGGTTTTTGTTTTTTAAGCATCAAGTTTGGGAAGGCATAGTTAGCAGTTTGTCTAAAAAAGATCCAGTTGTTTTCATAGCTTTCATGGCAGCTTAAAATACTGGTGTCATCTTGAGCTGCTGTAAGAAAGAGTTAGCTTCCAGGAAGAAAGAAGGAACAGTCCTCTGTACTGTGCCCTGACCAGATCTCTTGTGGAATATTGTCTTCAGTCTGGCCATCACCGTTTGAGGATGCTAATAAGCTGGAGAAGGAGCTTGGGGCAAGGGGAACAAGCAGGATAATGAAGGGGCTACCCAGAATCCAGGTTATATGAAAGTTGGCTGAAGTCACTTGGAGAAAAGAAGCCTGGAGGGTGAGGTGGGGCGGAGAAGGAGGAGAAGTCATGTCCATAGCTGTTTGCCAAGTATTTGAAGGGCTATCTTAGAGGAAGGGCGATCAGATTACCTCTAAGCACCTAATTAAAGCATTCTAAAGGATTCCGGTTCAGTGAGTCTATGGGCAATGTACTACAGTTAGCAATCAATAATTAATACAGTTAGCAGTCATGAACTCACCTATTTATAATTGTCCAAACTGGCAATAACTATGGCACAGAGCCATATTGCAGAAAAATGACAGAAGTAAACCTGTCCATTTTGAAGTATTGATGTCAGACTCTTGATCCATTGAAAATCAACACTGAAAATCAGGGCGGCATAACTTATAGAGTGCTGGGATTGTGACCCTGAAGACCTGGATTTGTGTCCGATCTCAGACACATTGAAACCCTGGCTTGTTTATTGCTTTCAGCCTCAGTTTCCTCATCTGTAAAATGAGGATAATAATAGTGCCTACGTAATGGGATATGGATATACATGAAATAATGTACATTGATTTTCTATAGTGTATTATCGTTTTATTCTTATCTCTTTCAATGAGATTCAGTTAGAAATTCTTCTGAAATAAATTATTTTATATTCAGTGTTCTCAGGACCCTTACAAAGATAAGTAATTGCATTTTGGAGGTAAATAAAAGACTTCAGATGTAAGCCCACCTTCTATAGGCTTGCTGAAAGTTTCCTTAATACAACTCCCTTAGCAGACAAGAATCTTGTGTGTCGTCATGTGATTTGGATCTCTGCTAGGTTTCTATACTTTGAAAGTTTTTCATTTTGTGTAGTTTGGAGACTGAGTATTTAGTGTGGCAGCATGGCTTCAAAATATTGCTCTTGGGTTTTAATGGATCAATGTTCTATGCAGGGGATTGTGATCAATAATTTATTTTGTGATAACCAGCCAGTGGCAGTATTAGTGTGTTGATGTTTCTCCAGGTTCTTTCTTTTTTTTTAACAAATTTTTATTTTTTTCAAGATTACACATTGATACAATTCTTCAACATTGTTTTCTGTTCTATCTATCTATCTGTCTGTCTGTCTGTCCATCTATCTATCTATCTATCTATCTATCTATCTATGTATCTATCTTTCTATCTATCTATCTGTCTGTCTATCTATCATCTGTCTGTCTGTCCATCTGTCCGTCTGTCCATCTGTCCGTCTGTCTGTCCATCTATCTATCTATCTATCTATCTATCTATCTATCTATCTATCTATCTATCTGTCTGTCTGTCTATCTATCATCTGTCTGTCTGTCCATCTGTCCATCTGTCTGTCCATCTATCCATCTGTCTGTCCATCTATCTGTCTGTCTGTCTATCTATCATCTGTCTGTCTGTCCGTCTGTCTGTCCATCCATCTATCTATCTATCTATCTATCTATCTATCTATCTATCTATCTGTCTGTCTATCTATCATCTGTCTGTCTGTCCATCTGTCCATCTGTCTGTCCATCTATCCATCTGTCTGTCCATCTATCTATCTATCTATCTATCTATCTATCTATCTATCTATCTATCTATCTATCTATCTATCTATCTATCTATCTAGTTCTCTGTCCATCCAGCTATCTATATATCGTTGGCATTGTCAGATGTCTCCACATTGGACCCTGATATGACTTTCTTACTGAAAATGGCATTGAAGATGAGACATTACCTTCTGCTTGACTGCCTATTAAGGACTCTGGACTGTTTCATATTACTGCTTACTGCTGAAACCCATTAGAGTATTGTCCTGTCATTAGAATGGAAGCTCCTTGAAAGCAGACTGCCTTTCTTTGTCATTTGTATTCTCATTATTTAATACTGTGCTTTCCTCCATACTAAGTAAGTATTTCATACTTCATTCGATCAGTCATTCATAGTGTAAGACTAAAAATGAATGACTACTCCAAGAACCTAAATTTATAGGATTTAATAACAACAAAGCGAGAAAGAAAGGAGTCCCTTCAGCTGAGTGAGCAGAGCAAAGAGCCAGAGACTCAACAGCCTGCTGCTTGAGCCAAAGCAAAAGCCCCCCAGCATGGGTTTCAGCAAATTTATAAACAAACTCATGCCAGGGCACAACACAGGGATTCAAGACAAGGGAACCCTGGGAAGAGTAAAGAATGCTGGGAAATGGAGTCCCCAGTGTACACATTTTTAAGATACACAATAGTTTACCTATTGTCTCCTCCATTAGGTTATGACTTCTTTGAGTGACTTTTTTATTATTATTTCTTTGTATCCCCAGTGCTTAGCCCAGTGCCAGCCATAACAAGTGGTTAATAAATGCTGGACATGATTCAGTCTGCAGATCTGCAGTGCCTTTCCTTCTCAGAATGAGTTTATCGATGCCTAGCTTCCTTTCCTTTTAGTTTTAAACCCTTACCTTCTGTCTTAGAATAAATACTGTATATTGATTCCAAGATGGAAGAGTAGTAAGGGCTGGACAATAGGTATTAAGTGACTTGCCCAGGGTCACACAACTAGGAAGTGTCTAAGGTCAGATTTGAACCCAGAATGTCCTAGGTCCCTAAGCCTGACTCTCAATCTACTGAGTCACCTATCTTCCCCCTCCCCCAGCTTACTTTCATAGTACAGTTCAAATGCCACCTCCCATAATGGGCTTTTTCTGAGTCCATTCTCTCTGCCCCTCCCTTTCCCTCCTCCACTTATTGGTCCTCTCCTCCTCAAGATATCTGGATTCCTCAGTTGAATGCAAGCTTCTGAGGGCAGCGACTGCTTCATTTTCATTTCTGTATCTTCGAGCCTTGCATAAAGTAGGCGCCTAATAAATAATCTGTGCATTCAGTGTTCACAAGGTTGTGGAAGGGAAGATACCACACTCCTTTACCAGCATTTTCATAACCTACATCGACCCAACGTTTATAGAAAACAGTGATTTCTGCGGAAAAGAGAACGTTTGGAGACAGGTCGGTGAGAACGTAATTGTTTTACTCCGACTCTTCTATTTCGGCGAGACGTTGACAAGGATCACCTGTTGCTTAGCTGCCATGTTCATGCACCTTCGTAAATGAAATGAAATACTCTTGTCCTTTGACATCTTGGCAGACCTTGTTCTCACCCATCCCGACGTGTTTCTAATGGAGCTTGAAATTAAATGCCATTCCTGTTTATTTGTTAACACATGCAGCTTTCTGCTTAAAATAACTATGATCTAAAGAACTGGTTCATGAGAAAACATGGATTTACCCAAGAAGGGAGTCCTTTTGATTGGAGTTTTTTTTTTTAATTATCGTTAAAAGAAAACAGTTCATACATGTACCCTCAGACTCGAGAGGCTGTTCCTGGATTCAGAAGCTCCTCTCAGCTTTAGATTAGGTATTAAATCCAGAAAAGTCCAAAAGGTCTAGCTCAGCCTCCTTATTTTAGAGATGAGGACATGGGAGCCTGTGGAGGTTGTAAGTTGCACAGATGGAAATTAAACAACATGTCGGCACGGTCCTTTGACTTGGAGTCCACTCCCTTCGGACTCACACTCCTGGTCTCTACTGGGTGTTCTTTCTGTCCCGGAGGCTGCCTTCCCAACATGCCTTTTCTTCAGCAGAACATGGCCCATGGAGCCGGCAGCTAGGTGTAAAGCCCTCTTTTTCTCCCTCTGCTGTGTTTCTGCATACACGGCGATGGTGCAGTGAAATCCAACTTAGCCGTTATTTTTCAGAAGGTGCCTAACACGCGCTTCCTCTCTCCCATGCTTCAGCCCTTAGTTCTCTCTTGGTACCTCATTGTATAGTGCTCACTTGTATCATTGTCCTTTCCTTTGCTTCACTTTTCTCTTCTAATGTTGGTTCCCTCTTGGATAATAATACGAACAACCACCTATATCTTTGGAACACTTTTATTGTTTCATTCATGTCTGGGGAAGTAGAGGGTTTTCTCTACTGCCTGAGAAGGAAATTAAGCACTTTGTGCCTAACTTAATGAAAAAGGTTTATTAGCAGTTTTCTACACCAAGTACTGTGATTAGGGCTGGTGCTTCCATTTTTAAGAAATGAAAGTCAGTCAACAAACATTTATTAAGGGGATCACTTGTTCTTTGCTATAATATTGGGGTACCATCAAAGGCTGAGTCAGTTAACAAGTATGTGTGAAACAGTGTCTATGTGTCAAGTGTTGTGGGGAGGGTGGTAAGGGGTATAAAGTGTTGAGCCTAGAGTCGGGAAAATCTGAGTTCAAATCTGGCCTCAGACACTTGCTAATTGTGTGACCCTGGGCAAGTCACTTAACCCTGTTGGCCTCAGTTTCCGACCTGTCTGTAAAATGAGTTAGGGGAGGAAATGGCCAACCACTCCAGTCTCTCAAGATATGAATTGCTGGCCCAGACAAAAGAGAATTTCTCTCTTTCTCAGTCACAAAGAATGGTGAATAAAGTCATTAGGAACCCATTGGCACAGTCTTTCCAGAAGCAATGGCAGTATTTATTTTGAATAGTTCTAAAATTGAGTATATTAAGTAACACAAGGCTCAGTCCTGGAGTTTCTCATGACCCAAAGGGATCAATGACAGGACAGATGGCAAGAAAATGGTCTGGTGGGTTGGTGAAGGAAGAGGGAAGCAGAAGGGAATGTCTGACCTTGGTTTTTAACTCCCATCTTGCTATATTTGGTACTATAATTATTGGTGTAGTTACTTCTCCCTTACAAGATTATAAACTCCATGAAGGCTGGGATTAGGCCAATATGGTAAAGCCCTAAAAATGGAGGGCCATTAGGCTACTTTCAGAGGAGCAACTTAGCCTAGGTCAGAAAAACGGGACTGGTGAAAAATTCTGTACAACTGGCTTTAGATTGTCAATCTAACTTCATGTCATAACCTGGAAAATAAGTATTTCTTTTTCTGACTTTAATGAAATTTTATTTTTAATCAATAAAAAATTCACTTTCTCTCCCACTCAACTGCTCTACCCCCCAGTATTGTATGTCTCCTTCTATACCCTGAATCCATTGTCTCTCTACTAAGAAGTAGGTGGCATCTTCCATCACTGTGCTCTCCAATTGTGAGTTTGGTCATTGAGTTGACCAGAGGTCCCAAGTCTTTCAAAGTTGTCCTACTTTATAAAAACAGTGACTCTTCATCCACTTTTCTTTCTGTATGGATGGTCAGGTCAAATACTTTCAAATGACCAAAGAGCTTATTCTAGAGACTTCTTCAGTGTCCTATAGCTTGAGGTAGCCACTCCTAAGTTCTCCACATGCAGGAGAAGCTAAAGAACTTCACCTCCTCAGGGAAAACCTCTTCAACTTGGATATGGAACATTATCTCTTCCACATGAAATAAGTAAATTTCATTTTTGCGTGTGATGTGATTCAATTCCTAACATGCCTGGTCATACCTTCTGATTATTTTCTCAAAGAAAAGTTTAATGAACAAATCTTTACTTTCTTTCAGTCCTTTTCCTTGATCCATGTTTTCCAACACATTTTTCATCATTCTCCCCTATTCCCACCTTCATGTTGCAGTTACCAATGGTAAAAGTTTATGTTTTAATTTGCAAGGGCTCATTAAGTTCCCAGTCAAATTTCTCTATCTCCCAGCTTCTGTTGGTCCAAAAGGCATTGATTATCATTGTGGCCCTTTTGCAAATACTTAACTTGACCACTGCAATAGCCTGTCCCATGAAATAGTATTTCTTGTTGCCTTTGGTTGCAAGATCAATCAGTTAATCGACAGACCTTTAATAAGTACCTGCTACGTGCCAAATACTTTGCTAAGTCCAGGAGACACAAAAAAAGGTAAAAGATGGTCCTTGTCAGTGAGAAGCTCACAAATTAATAGGGGAGACAATATGCAAACATTAACACACAAAGTAAGGTATATATAGACTAAAAAGGAAATAATGATGAGAAAAACATTTATGTTCTTTTCCAGGAAGAACCAGTAAATTATCCTTCCATCTAGATGCATCTTCCTTTCATCTTCTAGTTTCATTTCTTAGCAAGTTTCACAAGCCAACCAGCAGTCTACAAAGCTGAGGGTTCCTCCTGATTAAGTGTTCACACCTATGTGTTCACACACAGACTTAGGTGGAATGAGGAGTGGGAGATAGCTGAGGTGTTTCAGACTTGTTGCACATGAGTAGCAAGAAACTGCTCCTCTTAGCACCGAGTTTGACTTTATTTTATACCTAGTGATGACATTTTTTCTTGGCACACAGTCTCATTTTTCAACATACATGATTTGTTACACATAATTAGATATGTCACATATTAACTTTTAACAAATCATTTAATTAACATTCTATGATCATCTTGCATACCAAGTTGCTACCACAGAGCAAGGTTTGTTAGGGACAAATGACACAGATAGGTTAACTAGGGGTCAGTTCCCACTGACCTGTGGGATGCCCAGCTAAGGGAATCATTGTTGCTTTTAATCTGCTTTCATAATCAATCAGAATTACTTAGGAGATAGGTAACAAAAACAAATGCTTCTAGGTGCAGGGTTAAAGGGTAAATTTAATATAGACCATATTTGAGTATTCCCCAATTTTGGGTTTTTTTTCATTTCTCTATGTTTCATTAAAGCATCTATCTTAGCAATGCTTCTGTGGCTTTTGTAAACATAACAAACCAGTGAAATTCCTGGGCTTGAGAGGTGATTAATGTTCTTGACATGCCTGGCTTACAATGGGTGTGTGGAATCTAAGTGTGATTCTGCTAAGAGAGAGAAAGGAGGGGGTTAGTGGGTACATAAACTTCTTTAGGTTTTAATTCTATTAATATGATCCTTGGGGTGGTATTCTGGGGGGATTAAAAGTGGGATATATGTATTAGTCCCACAAGTATTTTGCTCTTATACTATCTTTCCTGAAACTAGGGAGAAAACAACAGTCATAGCAATTCCAATAGTAAGGAAAGTTAGTGGGAGAAGTCACATAAAGGGAGGCTGAATGGGTGTCTCATATTTTCTGAAGGTCACTTTGCAGCCTCGGTTTCCACCAGTGACCATATCAGACAGTGTGGGTTTAATGGCCCCCAGCAAGCAAGAATGTCAATATGGATCTAATTCCAGTCTTTACATACATGTTACTGGAGAAGGGTCTTCTATTTATAGTCCTGGTATCTTAGTCATAGCTTATCCAAGAATTATGAGGGCTTAACGTCTTCTTCCCCCTTCTCTATGACTTTACAACTACTGCCATTAGACAAACAGAAGGGAACTGCACAGGATAGACAGCCATTTCATATTTTACATAGATTCATTAATCAATCAACAGAATTTATTAAGTCCCTACTATGTGCCAGGATAGGGTTGGGTAGACATGGACAAAAATGGAACCCCTCCTAAACCCAGATAACTTCATTTTATTGGGAGACAGTACTATACACAGAGAAGGAAATGGCACACAGAGACCCAAGTAATTGGAGAAGAGTAGGTTACTAGGGAAGAGAAATGGGAATAAGCATTTGTACAGCACCTACTATGTGCTAAGGTCTTTACAAAGATTACTTCCTTTGATTCTCAAAATACCTGCAAGGTAGAAGCTTTTTTGACATTTTAGGAAATTGAAGCAAACTGAGAGTAAGTAACTTTCCAAGGGTCATACAACGAGTGTCTGGAGTCATATTTGAATTCAGGTCTTCCTGACTCCAGGCCTGGAGCTCTATTCACTATGTCACCCAGCTGCCTTTGCATTAGTAATGGCAATACAAAAGACCTCAAACAGGAGGTGGCACTTGAACTGAACTTCAAAAGAAATGACAGAGGCTTCCCTGGCAGAAATATAGAGAGAGTCCATTCCAGGCCATCCAGACAGCTGGTACAAAGGCCAAGAGACTGTTGGTAGAACATTTTTGTCAGAAAACCACAAATAGTTGAGCTTGGTGGGTACAAAAATCATGTGCCATGATGTAATATGTAACAACCCTAGAAAGGCAATTTAGGTCAAGATCAAGGGCTTTGAATGTATTTTATCTCAGTGTCAATAGAGGTTAGATGGAGCTTTTAAAGCAGGCAAATGACACTATCTGACTTCTGCTTGAAATCTACTTCCAAAATGGCACCAGAGGTCAAAGATGAGAGGAGGAGTGCAATACACAGTAATCATACTTATGTTTAAGAATTTTTATTCACTATGCAATATCAGATCAGTGGTGCATAGATTGACTTCCATACCTTGTTTTTAAGGGTAGAAGGGGTTCAGATCTATGATTTCAAGAGTATGGGGACCTCCTATTGGGAAAATGCCCTCTACTGATGCATATTGGCAATTCATCTGTAACTTGTCTGTGACTACTGAGTGATGAAGTGATTTACCCATGGCTTCACAGCTGCCATGGAACCACCCTAATAATATGCTTTCTAATTAAGTATAGCAGTTGTTAACATCCATCATTACTGTTCATATTTTCTAATTACCTGGTAGTAAAGTTTAGATGTGAATGTCAGTAAAGTCCAATTTTTTCAGTCTGTTGATTTCTGAATATGTGCCAATGGCTGATCGCCATTGACACTAATAGGCAATAACTCAAGATAAAGGAGGATTAGAAATTATATACATCCTTGCTAAAGGTCAGATTTTCATAGCCATGCATGAGGAATAGAATGATTGAAAGTATTAAAGATGATCTTGTCCTTTATCCCCATTGGAAGTCTGTCACACAAGAATCAAAGAAAGGAAATGAGTTTGATATAAATTTAAGGACCCATGAAGGAAGGTGTATTTATAAATGGGGGAACTTTAATTTTATAATTATGGATCCTTCAGTTGAAGGAATCCTAATGGATGGCTGGTATATCATTAACTTGTTAATGATATTCTAATACCCTGGAGAGAAATTAGGTCAGTCTTAGAGTACTTCAGAAAGATGTTCACTATTTCTGCTTGTTTGGGTTGATTTTTCTTCCTGGTGATTTTTATTGGCTACAGTCTTTTATTATTGCCTCAGGAAAACATTAGATCATAAGTCCCATTAAGTTATGGATATGAGGCCATCCAAGTACTGATTTCTCCACTATGGAAATAACCATTCTTCCTCTTCTAGGCCTAGGGAATGTTTTCTATTTTGTAGATAATGATTAGAAATGTAGAGTTCTCAAGTTCATAAATGAGTCGCCAAATGTTGAGACATAGACACTTGCTGCTTGTCTTGAAGGCAAGGGATAGAGTAAATTTCATGGATTAGCTTTAAGAGGAAAAGAGGAGAATTTGGATACAAGCCCTGAGGGGAAAGATTCTGGAAGGAAGAAGAGGATTTGGGGGCTTGACTGTTTTTAATTGTCACTCTCTCTGGATCTGGCTTTGACTGAGCTGGAAGGAGGATATTTTCTCTGGCAATTTTTCCCTTGGAAATCCTAATCTTGTGAAATTATTAGTAATTCCTGGGTTTGAGAATTTGCCTTGGAGTGGACGGCTTTTTCCCTGAAGTACAGAGACCATCTGCTGAGACCCATCTGTCAGAAATCCAGTTGGTGATGGTGAACCTCAGGGTTTGGTCATCTGGGATTCTGGGTATACCTACCAACAACCCCAGGCTTTAGGTAAGGGCTCAAATACATCTGTGAGTCCTTCCTCTTTATCCTTTCTTGATAATTCATACTAATTAGTATAGCAGGATAGTCAGATAGCTGCGTTTTCTGGGTCTTAGTTAGAGATAAGGAGTTTAGAGTAGCTTGAGTGAATTCTCAAGAAGAAGAAATAGTTCACTGTGAGGTGAAAGAGGTTGGGTGGAGAGTAGATCTATAGTGTTAGGACCCTGGGACCTATCATTTTCCCTTTACTCCTATTATAAAAAATAAACTTGGTTTCTAAAGCCCAGGAGATTTTGTGCTTTACTGGACCTGAAGAGGTCCCTAGGTGGGTGGTTATCATCTCCCATCCATCTAGGAAGGATTTTTATCTCAATGGTATGTTAGAGGAGGAAGAAGGGCAGAAGGCTCTTGAATTCTCCTTCCATAATCAGATAGCAAATCAGTGCATACCAACCTCTTGAATCAGAACATGTTTATAAAGTTCCAAATTTACTGCAGTGTCTCTTGAGGGCTCCCAGTGTGTACAGATGAAAAAAGGCATGGGTGGGTTTGGGCAAGTGATGGTGAGGACAGCCCTAGGAGGGAAGGAAATTACATACACACACACACACACACACACACATTTTATTATAGTATTTTATATATATACATACATATAGACACACACATACATATATATAATGTACAGATTAGAGTAATAGGCAAAGAAAAGAGGAACGAGGGAGAGAATACCAGTGCTGTTCCATTTTCAGAGGGATCTGTACAGAAACACAACTAGCAATTTTTGTACCCAGGCTTCAGCAAAAAATGAATCTGGGGCAATCACACAAATATATCCTCAAGACTTTGGGTATAAATACTGCGTCATCTTTTGGGAGGAGGAAATATCTCATTTGCAGGGCACCAAGTGGGGACGGGATCTGTCATCTACAAGTTTCCTATTTTTAGCTAATTTTATTCTCTAAATGTATTCATTATTTCAGTTACACACAAAAACAATTTTTGACACTTGTTTTCTGACATCTTGTTTCAGATTTTCTCCCCTCCATCCAGTGGTATATAGTCTACTACAGGTTATATCAGCATTTCCATACAAAACATCCTTCCATATAGCTTTTTGTCATGATAGGACACCTATCATATATACACTAAAAAGTTCATGTAAGAAATAAAGTGGAAAATGGCATGCGTTGATGGACCTTAGACTCCAACAGTTCCTTCTTTGGCCGTGGAAAGCATTTTCATCATGACATCCTTGTGGTTATCTTGGAATCTTGCTTTGTTGATAATGGCTTGGCCAACCACAGATAATCATCATTTAATATTTGTTACCGTATACAGTGTTCAATTCATATCAATCTCTTTTCAGGTTTTTCTGAGCTCTACCTGTTCGTCATTCTTTGTGCCTTAATAATATTCCATCAACAACCATATATCACAGCTTATTCATCCATTCTCCAAGTGGTAGACAATTGCCCAGTTTCCAATTCTTGGCCAGATTTTAGAAAAAAAAAGAGCTGGTATAATTATTTTTGTACAGGTAGGTCCTTTTACCTTATTGCTGATCTCTTTGGAATACAAACTCAGTAGTGGTATTGCTAGATTTAGCTAATTACTATTGATAATTAAGGAGAAAGCACATTTGTTTCAAGTTCTCTTGGTACCTTCAAAATCTCAACAGTCTGAGCAAATCCCTCATTGTCCCACCTTAGTAATGACTCTAAGTATGGAAATCTCTATTTGGGAAAAGACTAGATGAAAGTGGTTTAGAGTCCATGGGCAAGATTGTTTGTTATTGGGGCTAGGCTGAATGGGGTGGGCAGCCAAAATTACAAGGGAAGCCCAACTTGACTCACAATGATAACTAATTAGCACTTTCTAATGCTCGAATATGCCCTGACACATTAGTTGAGAAAAAGCACTCTAAACTACAGGTTAAATGATTAATTGGTGTAATATTTTTAATTAGTTTTATCCAACCATAATAAAATGCCAAGGAAAAATACACAATTTCATGCAGCAATAATTTTTTACTTAAGAAATACACAGGATATTTGAAGCTGAAATGAGATATCCTTGCTATAGTTCAAAACTGGGTTAATGACCGAATCTCTCCATTTAAGGGAGATCTTCCCCTGCCCAGGGTAAGAGATTTGTTAAGATGGTATTTCAATGAGAGCTTTGCAGCTCCCCAGTTGTAAGCTAACAATGACATAGAAGACGGCCGAAGTACAGGGACAGATTGTTCACTGATAACCTTAGTCCCCATCGCTAGCATAGTAAGGTTATCAGTAGACAATCTGTCCCTATCCTTTAGAATCACTGAGAACTGAAAGTCTTTAATGATCATCAGTTCCACTCCCTTATTGCACAGATGAAGGAACAAAGTCCTTAATGGCTAAATAACCTGCCCAGTAGTGGCAGGACCAAGAACACAACATCACCAGTATTTTTGGTCCTCTTACTGTGCCCCTCTTCTGACCAGAATAGTATACTAATGCTTTTTATAGCCCAGCACAGAAGGATGATTCTCTAAGCAAGCATCTGCCACCCCAAGAGTCACAGCAAACTAATATTTCTGAGTCAGCTCCAGTTCCCAGGTAATAGTTCTCAGTGGTTTTTGTCTTAGTAACAAAGTACTTATGGGGACAGCCAGGTAGCAAAGTGAATAGAGTGCCAGACCTTGAGTCAAGAGGACCTGGGTTCAAATCTGGACTCAACTACTTCTTAGCTGTGTGACTCAGAACAAGTCATATAACTCTGATTGCCTAGTCCTTGCTGCTCTTCTTTCTCAGAATTGATAAGAAGATGGAAATTAAGGGTTTTTAAAAAGTGCCTATAATCATGGGTGTGCATGTGTGTGCATCCTGGGGAGGATAGAGGGAGGTAGTGTCCGACTATGACTTCAAGCTCTCAACCAACACATTTTACAGGTAAGAAAACCAAATCTCAGAGGGGTTAAGTGATTTGTTTAGGGTTACCCAGCTCTTACGTGTCAGAGGGAGGCAAGATCTAAGCCATGTCTTCTGATGCTCTAGCCTGAAATCTATTCATGCTCCATGGTCTCTAAATGAAAGATGGGGCCAACTCTTAGGAGATGGAAGACTCAAATAAAGATTCCTGGTGTCAGGAAGACGATTGAGGACATGAAATTTAATGTGTGGCTCCCCCAGCCCTACAGGAAACAAGTCTCAAAGTAAGTGAGCATGTGGAGGAAGTCAGGTCAGTCAACCAGCATTTATGAAGCAGAAGTAATATGCCAGGCTCTGTGAAAAGTCCTGGGCACAGTGGCAATAGCTGACATTGCAGAGATCTCAACAGCTATTTATATACTGCTGATTCACAATATGATAATTATGGATGGAATACTATAGAAGAGTTACTTCATTGTAAGGATCATCACTTTCCTAATATCATGGCTCAGAAAATGTAAGAAGACTGGCAGAGAGAAGGAAGTTTCAGAGCCTAAGACGTGAAATGACCCAAAATTGGAGCTCGAGCACCATTTTCTATAAAAAGTATTTCCTCATCCCCGCAACTATTTATTCTATTTTTGTGGTTCAGTAATTATTCAGTCATGTCTGACTTCTTGTGACCCCATTTGGAGTTTTCTTGGCAAAAGCAGTGGAGCAGTTTGCCTGTCTTTCTCCAGCTCATCTTACAGAATGAAGCAAACAGGATTAAATGACTTGCCCAAGGTCACCCAGCTAGTAAGTGTCAGAGCCTAGATTTGAGCTCAAGGAAATGAGTCTTCCTGACTCTACGACTGGTGCTCTCTTCATTGTACCTCTTAGCTGCCCCTATTTATTCTATCTACACTATACTATCTACATGTGTGTAACTCTCTATTACAAGAATTAGCCCATTTTAAGGCAAGTGATATAATGATCTCTAGCATCTCCTTAGTTCCTTCCTCTTTGGTTTCATAAAATTTATTTTAGATGAAAAAGTCTGAGTTTAGCCACAATTGCTCTCAGCTTCCAGTTAGGAAAATTCCTAACTGCGAGCCAGAGGACGGTCTCTCTGCCTAACCTTACATATATATCTAAATTTAGTTAATTCCTAAATTCTTTGTGGTTGAGGTAAAAACTCAACTTACTAGAAATTGGTTGATTGTTCTTCATACTCAAAGAAGACCAAAATGACATCATTGTGATGTCTTAAATCCAAGTCCAATTACTGGAAATATAATGAAATAACAGATTATATTGTAGTATCTAGATAGATAAGCATCAGAAGCAAAAAGCTAGGGGGAAAAGACCCTTTCTTTTTGACTTCTCTCTACTTGGGTCTTTCTTTTTTCTTTTTTCTTTGATTTGAAAATTTTTATTTAATTAATTGATTTAGAATATTTTTCCATGGTTACGTAAATCATGTTCTTTCCCTTCCCTCCTCCCACTCCCCTCCCGTAGCCACCGAAGAGTTCCACTGGTTTTTACATATGTCATTGATCATGAGTCTTTCTCTTTTAGATGTCTGTAGTGCCAATCAGCCTTCTGGATATTTCCCTGCTCCGAATCAGTTCAGTCCTCTCTTGGGTCCTGAAAGACGTGCTGGAAGGGTATCCTTGCTCCATCCTCTCAACATCTAGACACTCAGAATCTCATTTTTTAATTTGAAAACTGCCTCCCCCAAACAACTGGCACAACTTCTCCCTTTTGTACAAAGTTCTTAGGAGAGAACTCAATGGCTTTGACTGATGCAGGAAGGTATATCAGAACTGTTACCAAACAGTTCTCATTATTTACTTCAATGCAGAAGTCTTCTCACCTCATCTAGGCACCAGAACCAAGTGGGTCAATTTCAACTTTACCCTTACATACTTTCACGTTGGTTTCTTGACTCGGAATGTAAGCCCCTTGAAATCAGGGATTGTTTCATTTTTGGTTTTGCATCCTTATTAACCTAATATAGAACCTAGAACCGATAAATGAATACTTGATTGATTATTTGGCTACTATAATCCAAATAAAAATACAAAACAAAAGCATGTGTATGATACTGATTTCAAGGTAAGAATGCATCCATTTTTATTTCTCTTAAATACTACTCTTACAGAGAATATATTATCTCCTTATAGAGTCCAAAGAGGATAGAAAAAAGCCATCCCCTCCTTTCCCCACCGAAACAATCCTTATTTTTAAAAAAAGGAGTTTAACATCTGACTAAAAGAATTCTCCAAACAGATTTTAGTAGAATAATATTTACTCATTTTCTCCCACTGGCAATGCAGCTAGAACATGAGGTAAAAATACATACAAAGTAGGTCAAGTAAGATCCTTTTCCCATCATAACCTAGGAGCATATTTATATTCCTGAAGAAGAAATCTTTGAGAGACCAAAATACCCAGTGCAGTATATCACCCGCTATAAAATATATATATATATATATATATATATATATATATATATATATATATCATTTTCCATAATTTAAAAACAACAGCAGCGACCCGAGATATTGGTTTCGTTGGCTAAAATATAGTGGTGTTCTTTATTTTCAAAGCCACATCATACTCAGTTTTGAAAAGGAATCAGAGTAAATCAGCCTTCCATAGCAACATTGGATTTATTCATGCATATTTTATTTGAATATAATCATCCACTGCATTGCAAATCTTGCTAACTGAGGCCCTGAATGAAACAAAGGGATGTGTTTATGCCTCTTTCTTGTTGTCAATAATAAGAGAGCTGAGAGCAGGTCTCGCTTCTATTCTGGGTGGGGTTGAGGTTTTGGTTTTTGCCTTTTCTTCAATCCTGTTGAGTCAAAAACCAATACAGAGGCACGTGTCTGCATGTCACTCCAGAGGAATCACCCAGGTCCAGTGACCATCATTCTTCACGACTGCTATTACTGTAGCAGGGGCTTTCTAGGTTGGGAATGGAGTCATTCTTCAATTGGCTAAATTTACAGAAATGTCTGAATTTGAAGGTAAAAATATGAGTGTTTTATGCCAGAGTGATGCAGGGTGCATGCTTGCAGGAGCCAAGAAATAATCCAGCTGCTGCATTCACCATTAGCCAGGGACCTCCTAGAGTCCTAGACACCATGCAGAGCAAAGCCCTCTCATGCCATTGAAGGGTAGAAGAGATTTTGGCAGGCAACAAGCATTTTATTAAGCACATACCATGTTCCCAGCATTGCACTAATAAGCAAACAAGAAAGACTTCCCGGACCTCAAGAAGCTTACCTTCTAATGGGGTGATACAAGAGAGAAATCACAGGAAAGAGAACTGAAAAGTCTGGGAAGTGAAGAGACCTGAGTTGGAGGCATGGAGTTTTGAAAGTCAGAATCATCACTAGGAGGAGCTGAAGGCTGAATAGCCTGGACCCCTTCCCCAAATGGAGACCCCAAGGAAAACCAACCAATGAAAGAAAGGGCTAGTATAGTGGATGGAGGGCACAGTGTACAAGGTGTACAAGATCACACAATGACAGCTAATTTTTTCAAATTCTATTAGAAAAAAGAAATGGAAATAACCTGAATAAAGAAACAGTCAGTCAGTTATCCTTCACTTCTTAGCCACAGAACTTCTTCTTTCTTAAATCATCCAGTCATTATGATGACTATAAATCCAGACATAAATATTCCTCACCTCCTGAATGAATTTTCTCCACTTGTATCATCATTTAATAACCAATAAAGACATTTTTAAAGCAGAAAAAATGTGACATTCACCTAGTTAATCTAAGGATGATACAAGCAAAGGAAGACAAGTGGACCATCTGATGAGGCTGCCTTGAAACCTCATTGAAAGGGATTTGATTGTAGATTCTCTAATAGAAGTGGTGTACCTTGCTCACTTATGGCATGTAAATTCTCTCATAACTTCTCTCTTCTCCACAAAAGGTATGTTTTAAAGTTGTGTTTTTTTTTCCTGAACTAATAAAGTATTAAAAAAAATTAAAAATAGGACATAGGACCTAGAGTCAGGAAGACCTAAATTCAAATTCTATCCCAGGTACTTATTAGCTGTGTGACCCTAGGCAAGTCACTTATCTGCTCTCAGACTCTGTTTCTTCCTCTGTAAAACGAGCATAATAATTACACATACCAATGCATTGAGGTAAGGGTCAGTTGAATTCACGTATGTAAATTGCTTTTGCAAAGCTTGGAGAACTATGTAAAGGTGAGCTATTATTATCAGCTATGATGTTCCTGAATAAAAAGTGCCCAAGAGAGAGATGAATATCCCAGAGTAATGAAGTCCTGGGCACTGAGGGAGGTTCCAAGGTGAGACGATAGTTGGAGCAGAGTGTTGAAGTCTAGATAATATTTGGACCACAGTTTCAAGAGATAGCAAAGACAAGAAAACAACATTTGGAAGCCAAGTCTAGCCACCGTTCAGCTCCTCAAAGCAATATTTCTGACTTTCAGAATTCCATGCCCCCAACAAGGTTACCTTCATTCCCCACCCTTTCCCCCTTTCTAGTGGAGAAAACGAATACATATCATTCTACGGAAAGCTAGTCTGTAACCTCTATTAGTCCAATGTTAAACTCTTCTTTTTAAAAATCAGGATTGTTTTAGTGGGGAAGGGAGGAGCCTTTTTCCAATGTCTCTGGACTCTGCAAGGAGAGAGTATATTCTCTACAAGACTAGAACTTAAGATAAAGGTGGTTGGTTTTTTTTTTAATGGATGGATTCTTAGCTTGAAATCAATATCAGTTTTATATTAATACTGTTGGTGTTATGTATGTACCTTTGGATTTCCCATTAGAATGTAAGCTTATTGAGAGTAGAAATGAGTTCTTTTTTTTTTGTACTTCTATCCCTGCTATCTAGCACATGGACCAGAATATCAGAGATGCTTAATAAATGCATTTCTACTCTTTTTCTGAGTTGTAGTCATTTTTTCCCTGCAAAGTACCTTTGTTTAGTCTTGTTTTCCTTGGCCAGATTCTTAGTAGACTGAATAGATGTTGAACCATCACAAATTAAGACAAGTACTCAGAGAACACTCAGGGATAAAGTAGCTGGTCTATTTTATCCAACAATAGGAGACACATGTATGTTAGGGGGGGGGAAATGGCCTTAAAAATAACTTTGGGACAAGAGTCCTGCTTTTAATGTTTTCTCATAAATTTCTAAAAACAACCAATGTGTATTTCATCTCAGGAAATTAATAAGGTACACAGAGAACACACAGGGATATAGTAGCTGGATTATTTTATCCAACAATAGGAGATATGTGTTTGTTAGCAAACAAACAAACAAACAAACCAACCAACCTTAAAAAATAACTTTATGGTAAGAGTCCTGCCCTTAATGCTTTAACCTATGTGTATTTCAACTCAGGCCAAGTCAATGTACCTGCTAGGCATCTACAAAGTTCTATTTATTATGCTAGAGCCTAGGAATACCAAAACAAAACAAAACAAAAAAATGAAACTGGATCTGCCCTCAGGGAGTTTACATTCTCTTCCGGGAAATCCAAATGAGAGAGTCTACAGCATACTGCAAGAAGGAATATGTTTATATACTTTTGCTTTTCTCTCTATTCAATATATCTGGAGATCAGTTTTGACTTTAACAGTGTCTATGCCCTCCATATGCATTTGCATTTCCTTTTTATTTCTACCTTCTTTGTTTCTTGCCAAATTGGGAACAAGGACAAGATCCAAAAGGACCAGGGTCAGATCAGGTAATTCAGAAGGAAAGAAAACTGAAGCTAAGGTACCAAATGACCACTTGCTGCTGGTACCTGAAAAAGAAAGGATGACTTTCCCTTTTCTTTTTCTTTTTTTTTTATATTTATCCCCTCTTTTCCTCCCATAGAATCTTTGTGGCATATCTCTGCTTGGATTCTTGTGGACAATTCTCACAAAATGAACCCTTTCAACTTTAATGGAATTTTGCCTGCTTGGCCTCTTCATGTTAAAGGACCCTTTATGAAATAGGCAATCTTTTTTTTTCCATTTTCTTGTTTGAAATGCCCTTCTATTTTGCCAGTTTGCCAGCCAATGTAAGGAATTCCTTGTTTTGGGGCACTATGGACAGACAGCATGTTAATTATTTCATTTAGGCAGCCCACCTTCAAGAAATGGACCATGTGTGTCTTCTTCTCATTATTTTTTTCCAGCTTTCCTATAAAATGGACTTTTCTCTTCAGGAGAGGAAACGAGTTTTTTAAAGCTGCAAGGATGAATGATTTTTTTTTTCTCTAGGAGATTGCTACTGCAAAAGCCAGATATCGATTCCTTTGTTTGAAGTACAGCAAAGTCATTTTTAAAAACTTGTTCCTTTTCCTTCTCTGGAGATGGAAGTTGTAAAATCATAGCCCTGTTTTCCCCAAGGAATTGCTAAAGAACCTAAGCACCTCATATGATTTTATATTTTTGTGCAAGGGGCTATAATAATAATAATAGATTCCATGCTTGGGAAAGTGAGTGCAAAAACAATTTCTCCTCTGGCAACCCAAATGAAATTTTATTTTTGTTCTTAGGAGTGTTAAGAGAAACCATCCCACATTCAGGCTTAGTTAGTGGCAGATGTGATTTTGGATGAAGTGCCCTCTTAAATAAGGGAGCGGTTGCCATCTTTTATCTACAGAGGCATGGCACTGAGATAAGGCTATTGCTCTGTGACATTTAGCAACAAAACTATTTTATAAATGTGGCAGGGCTGTTGGAATGGAACCCACTCTATGGAGCATGAGTAGGGATGGGTTTTCAGGGGGGGAGCATCAAATGGAGCAAACATGAAACTGAGCTAAATGCTTGCAATCAGAGACTCCTGGCTCATGGTCCTAGTCACCAGTGGTAGGAATTGTGGCAATAATGACTGACCACTCTTGCTCTCCACATTTGTTGGGGGAGATGATGAGTGAACAAAATTCTTAATATCTTGATTTCACTGTTGGTCATTACCATTTAAAAATTATAGATATTATTTTCCAATTTATTTATTTCTCCTCTAATTTGAAAGAGTTACTCTTTTAGGCTCACTCCCCCCTCCCACACACAGATTTATTTTTCCCCTTTTTATTTTAATTTCATTAAATATTTCCCAATTACATGTAAAAATAATTAACAAATTTTGAGTTCTAAATTTTCTCCTTCTCTCCCTACTCATCCTTTTCTTTGAGAAGGCAAAGAAATTGATATTGATTGTATACTAGGACTGGAGTCTGAAAGGTCTAAATTCAAATCTGTCCTCAACTGTTAAGCATTCAGAATCTACTGGATAAAACATAATTCCAAAGGGCTGGCTTCCTAGGAGACTATTTTATTTTGTTTCTTTAATACAAGAGAAGCTTTCACATGAACAACAGAATAAGTAATACTAGGACACTCTCAATGATTCTCTGAAAAATTTTGGTACTAACTGTGAGACATGTAAACACTGGCATAGGATCATCAAGCATGGCATGCCTGCATCAAAGTAAGCACTGTGCTCTATAAGCAATGCCAAATTGCATTAGCTCAAAAGAAATGTTATCCACAAATGTAGAGACATCTTCATCCCCAGTCTTCATATGGACTATTTGCACCTGACTTGTGATAGGTCATATTGGTCTGATCAGCCAAAGTCAGACAAACTGTACATTGACTCCCACATCAAAATATCATTTTGGTCCTCTATAAATACAAAGGACACAAAATTCTTTTGGAAGAACAAAAGATCAAGGCTATCAAGAGAACTAATGAAAAAATGAGAAGGAAGTTGCTATAAAGCAGCGGTCATCAAAACAATATGGTACTGACTAAGAGATAGAAAGGAGGATCAGTGGAATAGATTTGGGGTAAATGACTTCAGCAGGACAGTCTATGATAAGCCCAAAGATCCCAACTTTTGGGACAAAAATCCACTATTTGATAAAACTGCTGGGAAAATTGGAAAACAGTATGGGAGGGATTAGGTTTGGATCAACATCTCACACCCTACACCAAGATAAATTCAGAATGGGTGAATGACTTAAATATAAAGAAGGAAACTATAAGTAAATTAGCTGAACATAGAATAGTATATTTGTCAGATCTATAGGGAAGGAAAGAATTTAAGACCAAGCAAGAGACAGAGAACATTGCAAAATGTAAAATGAATTATTTTGATTACATTAAATTAAAAAGGTTTTGTACAAAGAAAACCAATACAACCAAAATTAGAAGGGAAGCAACAAATTGGGAAAAATCTTTACAACAAAAACCTCTGACAAAGGTCTAATTACTCAAATTTATAAGGAGCTAAATCAATTGTACAAAAACCCAAGCCATTCCCCAACTGAGAAATGGGCAAGGGACATGAATAGGCAATTTTTAGATAAAGAAATCAGACCTAAAAGTGTTCCAAATCTCTTATAATTAGAGAAATACAAGTCAAAACAACTCTGAGGTACCCCCTCACACCTAGCAGGTTGGCTAATATGACAGCAAAGGAAAGTAATGAATGTTGGAGGGGATGCGGCAAAATTGAGACATTAATGCATTGCTGGTGGAGTTGTGAATTGATTCAACCATTCTGGATGGCAATTTGAAACTATGCTCAAAGGGCTTTAAGGGACTGTCTGCCATTTGATCTAGCCATAGCACTGCTGGATTTATATCCCAAAGAGATAATAAGGGAAAAATTGTTAAAAAAATGTTTATATCCACACTCTTTGTGGTGGCAAAAAATTGGAAAATGAGAGGTGCCCTTCAATTTGGGAATGGCTGAACAAATTGTTGTATATGTTGGCGACGGAATACTATTGTGCTCAAAGGAATAATAAAGTGGAAGAATTCCATGAGAACTGGAATGACCTCCAGGAATTGATACAGAGTGAAAGGAGCAGAACCAGGAGAACATTGTACACAGAGACTGCCACACTGTGGCACAATCAAATGTAATGGACTTCTCTACTAGCAGCAATGCAATGACCCAGGACAATTCTGAGGGACTTATGAGAAAGAAAGCTATCCATATCCAGAGAAAGAACTTTGGTATCAGAAACACAGAAGAAAACATTTTCTTGATCACATGGTTCGATGGGGATATGATTGGGGATGTTGACTCTAAATGATCATTCAATTGCAAATATTAATAATATGAAAATAGGTCTTAGTCAATGATACATATAAAACATAAAATACATAAAAATCATGTAACCCTGGAAAAATATTCTAAATTAATCAATTAAGTAAATAAATGTAAAAAATAAATGTAAAAAACAAACAAACAAATAAATAAATGCAAAGGACAATATTCATACACTTACTAGCTGTCCGCACCTGGGCAAGTCACTGAATTATATTTTCCTAAGGTTCATCATCTATAAAATGGGCTGGAGTATGAAATGCCAAACCATTTCAGTCTCTTTGGCAAGAAACCCCGAACAGGTTCAGAATAGTCAGACACAACTGAAACAACTTAACAACAACAAAACATATATATGAAGTCACACAAAACAGTTTTCCATGTTATAAAAGAAAGCACACAAACAATAAAACAGTAAAAGTAGAGCACAAAAAGTGTGTGCCACTCTACAATTAGAGTTCATCAGTTCTTTCTCTGGATGTGGATAGATTTTTTTTTATCATAGGTGATTTGGAATTGTCTTGGTCACAATTGTATTAATCAGAGTAGCTAAGGCATTCACAGTTAATTATCCTTACAGTATTACTCTTTCTGTGTACAATGTCCTGCTGGTTCTGCTCATTTTGCTTTGCACGAGTTCATATAAGTCTTCCAAGGTTTTTCTGAAACTATCTTGCATGTCATTTCTTATAGCACATTTCTTACAGCATTTCATCACAATCACATACCACAACTTGTTCAAGCATTCCCTAATTGATGGGTATTCTCTCAGTTTCTAATTCTTTGCCATCACAAAGAGGAATGCTATAAATATTTTTGTAAATGTAGATCATGTTTCCTTTTCTTTGATCTTGTTTGGGACCTAGACTTCAAAGTGGTATTGCTGGGTCGAGGGAATAGCCCTTTGGGTATAGTTTTAAATCATTCTCCAGCATTGTGGGACTAGTTCAAAACTCCAACAACCATGAATTAGAGTTTCAATTTTTCCACATCCCCTGCAGTATTTGTCAGTTTCCTTTTGTGCCATGTTAGCCATTCTGATAGGTGTGACCTCATATCTCAGTTATTTTTATTTGCATTTCTTTAATCAGTGGGGAAGATGAAACATGATTTAAGAATTTAAAATTCCTACCCAGAGTCTCGTAGTCAATAAGTAGATCAGAATTTGAATTCAGATCTTCCCAAATCCAAGTACAGTACTTTATATAATATTCCATGGTAAATGTCAGTAATAATTGACTTGTGGAAGCAAGGAAGAATGGGAAGAGTAGAGGTGCTATTGTTGAGTGCCAAAAAGAGTTCAATTTCTATTTAATATATAGATATCAGTTTAATCACCTCTGAGACCATATGAGTCAAGATTTATACCTTGGTGTAAGCCCTCATCACCTTACACCTGGACCACTGCAGCTTCCTGGTTTGTCTCCCTGCCTCAAGCTTCTTCCCACCCCAAGCTGTCTTTGGTTTAGCTATTAAATCTTTCTTCCCAAAATGCAGGCCTGACCATTCCTCCCCCTTTTATTCAATCAACTCTAGGGCTTCCTTACTACCTCTAGGATCAAATATGAAACTTTCAGGAGTTTAGAGTCTTTCCTGTCTTCTTATTCCATACTCTCCAGTATGTTCTCTACAAACCAGTAACATTGGTTTCTTTAATGTTCCCTGTACCCAGCACTCCTTTCCCTGACAGCATTTTCCCTGGCTGTCCTCCATTTCTGGAAAGCTCTTCCTTTTCATCTGCCTATCCTGACTTCCTTTAAGTCTCAATTAAAGTCCTATGTTCAGTTTGAAGCCTTTCTCAGTCCTTTCTTTTAAATCCTTACCTTCCGTCAGACAGAAGAATGGCAAGGACTAGATGATGCTGTGTATTATTTCCAAGACAGAAGAGTGCTAAGGGCTAGACAATGGGGGTGAAGTGACTCCCCCAGGGTCACCCATCTATGAAATATCTGAGGCCACATTTGAACCCAGGACCTCTTGCCTCTAGGACAGTCATATTGTCCAATCTACCTGCCCCTTCAAGTTCTTCTTAATATTAGTGCTTTTCCTCTGAGACAACACCCTTTCCACCTTGTCTATATCTTATTTATACTTATCTGTTTGCCTATCATCTCCTTCACTGGGCAGTAGATCAAGGGTCATCATTTGCCTTTCCTTAGATCCCTAGCTCTCAGTGCAGATCTTAGCACATAGCAGGCTTTTTATAAGTGCTTGTTGACCAACAGACTAAATTCCTTGCCATCTCTAGAGCTAGGAACATGTGTTGTTCCTATTCTGCCCTTTCCTTTTTGGAGACACTTTTAGGAAACATCTTCTCCCATTCTTCTGTCCTTCTGATATGCTATTCAGGATCAAAACCCAGAACAACGGCAGACACAAAGTCAAGACCTAGTTAGTTAATGACCTTACAAGAACTTAAACTTTATTGACTAAAATGATAGCAGAGATTAGTTTAATTCTCCATACCTTCATTCCTTTCACTGGCATCACTTGGTCACAGAGGATGGACAAATTCTCTGAAGACAAAGCAAGCAAGATTTTTTACAAATGATAGTGGAGGAACATGTACAGACTCATTCATAGTATCATAGATCTTGAAGGACCTTTAAATGCTATTAAGTTTAATATCATTAATCTAACTGAAAAAGTAAATAAAAGAAATTTTTAAAAAGTAAAAAAGATGCATTCCTCTCCCTTTCCCTTTCCATATGTAAACAGTTTTCACATCTCACATTTGCCCCTTTAATTTAACTTAACTCATTCATCTCAGACATTTTTTATGATCTCATCCCTAATAATGAAAAAATTTAAATATCATTTCATAGAGGGGGAAACTGAGGTACCTGAAGACTAAATGGCTTTCCAAGGAAGCACAAGTATGATCATAAATTATGGAGCTGAGAGGTTTGTTAGAGGCCTGGTTCAAAGATTTAGAGATGGAAGAGACGTTTGAGACCATCTAGTTCAATTCCTTTTACATATGAGGAAACTGAGGCCCAAATGAGTTAAGTGATTTGATCAGAGCCACACAGGAAACAGAATTGGGATTTGAACCCAATTCCTCTGATTCCCAATTGAGCTCCTGCTTTCCACTCCACCACAATAAGGGATTTCATTTCTGTGACTGACTTAGATTCTTGGAGGTCACGAGAGTGCCTCGTCTTCCTGAGTACTGGAACGTTAGCACCCGCCAGCCCAGCTCTCTTGCTGAAAGGATCTAGTCCTTTGGCAAGCCAAATGTACTTCCTGATGGCAATAACCTCTTCTGCTATGGTTACCCTCAGAATGCTTAAGTAGAAAGAGGTCAGGCTAGGTTAGCACTTATGTGAATGAGACATCTCCAAGAAATATGGAAATGTCACAAGGTGGCATGGTTGAGAATTTCAGATCAGTTGGGGATTTTTTCTTTCTTGTATTATGAAACTTAGTTTTGTGTAAGCTGTGATCCTTCAGGGAAGAAGGCACCCCAAAATGGCAGAACTTTAAGAAAGGGATTTATATTTGACATCAATTACCCATTAATTAATAAGGATTTATTAAGCACCTATGGGATACAAGGCATTGTTAGGAATCACAAAGGAAAAATATATAATAATCCTTGATCACTAGCAGTTGAAATCTTAGGGGGAAAATCATACCCAACTTCATAATCTGTGACCTGGGTTCCAGTCCTGTCTCTTATACTTACAATGTGAACTTGATTTAAATCCAGATATGATGAATTCTTTGTAAGGCTTCAAATAGAGGCTAGATAACCACTTGTTCGGTGTTATAATGGGGATTTATTTTATGTAGGGACTGGACTAGTTGGCTGCTGAAATTTCTCCAGTTTTTAAATTCTATGATTCTTTGATTCTATTAACAATAACAATGAAATTAGCATTTATTTAGTGTTTTGTAGTTGGCAAAGTGATTTACATATGTTGTCTGATTTAATCCTTACAAAAACCTTGAGAGGGAGGAGCTATTATCCCTACTTTATAGACAAAAAAAAATTGAAGAAGGAAAAGATTAAGATATTTGCCCAAGGGTACAGTTAGGAATTATATGAAGCAAAACTTGAATTCAGGTCTTCCTGACTCCAAGCTCAACACTTAAATCTATTGTAACATTTAGTTGCCTCTAAATCACTTAATATCTTATGAATTTATATTCTCTCTCGAAAACTGCATGTACACAAGATACACACAATAATAGATTTAGAACTGGAAGGAACTTCAAAGGCCATAAAACCCACCCTTTTATTTTATAGCTAAGGAAACAAGCAAAGGGAGATTATGATGTATCCTAGGGTCATGTAGCTAGTGTCTGAGGCCAGAATGTGAAACCAGCTCTTATTCCGATTCTCCTTCCACCATGCTACTTCACTTGGTAAATAAATACAAAATAAATCACAAATGATTTCAGAGAGGGCTGAGGGTCTTAGAGAGAGCACTAACAATTCACGAGGAGGGGTAGAATAAGGAATAAAGCTTTTCAGAATAAGTGATGCTTGAGTTGAGCTTTGAAGGAAATACCACCCAAGTCAAGGAATCATTCTGTCCCTGGTATTTTTTATGTTTGCCCTTGTCCAAGGTCCTTAACTTCAGAAGGCATCAATATTTTCCTGTTTAAAAGGTACTTCAGTTTCAAAAGAACTCCAGAATTTCTGTTGCTTGAATGTTTTTCAGATGAGCTTCCTTTCATGTAACCATTCTAAAACATGACCTTGAGTCTGAGAAAGAACTACTCAAATGAGGGACTACTTTTTATTGAGTCTCAGCCTTCAGAGACTTACTTTTTTTCATGGAAATGAGTTGAAGTGTTATTTTGGTAAGGAATTCAGGTAGGCTACTTCTTCTTGAGAATGAAGAGATTTGTTATGTATCTTAGTCCAAGACATCTTACCCTTCCCCTTTTTGCTCCATTCTTTTTTTTTTTTAATTTTTAAATTTTTATTTGGTCATTCCCAAACATTATTCATTGGAAACAAAGATCATTTTTCTTTTCTTCTCTCCCCCCCTCCCTCCACCTCTCCCACAGCCGACACGCAATTCCACTGGGTATCGCATGTGTTCTTGATTCAAACCCATTTCCATGTTGTTGGTATTTGCATTAGAGTGTTCATTCAGAACACCCCTGTAGTCAAACAGTTGCTTTTCATTGGTGTTTTTACTCCCACAGTTTATCCTCTGCTTGTGGATAGTGTTTTTTAGATCCCTGCAGATTGTTCAGGGACATTGCATTGCCACTAATGGAGAAGTCCATCACCTTCGATTGTACCACAGTGTATCAGTCTCTGTGTACAATGTTCTCCTGGTTCTGCTCCTCTCGCTCTGCATCACTTCCTGGAGGTTGTTCCAGTCTCCATGGAATTCCTCCACTTTATTATTCCTTTGAGCACAATAGTATTCCATCACCAACATATACCACAATTTGCTCAGCCATTCCCCAATTGATGGGCATCCCCTCATTTTCCAATTTTTGTCCACCACAAAGAGTGCTGCTATGAATATTCTTGTACAAGTCTTTTTCCTTATAATCTCTTTGGGGTACAAGCCCAGCAGTGCTATGGCTGGATCAAAGGGCAGACAGTCTTTTATCGCCCTTTGGGCATAGTTCCAAATTGCCCTCCAGAATGGTTGGATTAATTCACAATTCCACCAGCAATGAATTAGTGTCCCTACTTTACCACATCCCCTCCAGCATTCACTACTTTCCGTAGTTGTTATGTTAGCCAATCTGCTAGGTGTGAGGTGATACCTCAGAGTTGTTTTGATTTGCATCTCTCTGATTATAAGAGATTTAGAATGCTTTTTCACGTGCTTATTAATAGTTTTGATTTCTTTGGCTGAGAACTGCCTGTTCATGTCCCTTGCCCATTTATCAATTGGAGAATGGCTTGGTTTTTTGTATAATTGATTTAGCTCTTTGTAAATTTGAGTAATTAAACCTTTGTCAGAGGTTTTTATGAAGATTGTTTCCCAATTTGTTGCTACCCTTCTGATTTTAGTTACATTGGTTTTGTTTGTACAAAAACTTTTTAATTTGATGTAGTCAAAATTATTTATTTTACATTTTGTGACTCTTTCTAAGTCTTGCTTGGTTTTAAAACCTTTCCCTTCCCAAAGGTCTAACAGGTATACTATTCTGTGTTCACCTAATTTAGTTATAGTTTCCTTCTTTATGTTCAAATCATTCACCCATTCTGAATTTATCTTGGTGTAGGGTGTGAGGTGTTGATCTATTCCTAGTCTCTCCCACACTGTCTTCCAATTTTCCCAGCAGTTTTTATCGAATAGTGGATTTTTGTCCCAAAAGCTGGGATCTTTGGGCTTATCATAGACTGTCTTGCTGAGGTCACTTACTCCAAGTCTATTCCACTGATCTTCCTTTCTGTCTCTTAGCCAGTACCATATTGTTTTGATAAACACTGCTTTATAGTATAGTTTGAGATCTGGGACTGCAAGTCCTCCTTCCTTTGCATTTTTTTCCATGATTTCCCTGGATATCCTTGATCTTTTGCTCCATTCTTTTGCTTGATAAAGCATGGGATTGTAACAAAAGTCAGCATCACTAGGGCATGCATCACAGAGGGTGAGTGGATAACTAATTATTTGGTTCTTCCCAGACAGAAGAGTTTTCATTGTTCTTGGCTACCTGAAATGGAGACAAAACTTTTAACAAGGTCCTCCTTGAACACAAGGCTCCTTTAGAAAGTGAGATCTCTTTAAGCACATATTGTATCTGAGGTTAGAGTCCTTGACATTTATAATGTGGGAAGGGGTCATGAGAGCATCTAAGAGAATTCTTTCATATTACAAAATGATTAAATTGAAGTCCCAAAAGAGGAAATGACAGACATACCCAAGGCCATGCAATATAGAAGAAATAAGAATATAAGTTCCTATACAGGAACAGCTTTATTTTTGTGTATGTATCACCAGAACTTAGTACATCTTGTATACTTTTGTTTTCATTTTGTTGTTTTATTGTTCAATCATTTTCCAGTTTTGTATAATTCTTCATGACTCCATTTGGGGTTTTATTTGTAAAGATACTGAAATAGTTTACCATTTTCTTCTCCAGCTCATTTTACAGAGGAGGAAACTGAGGCAAACAGGTTAAGTGACTTGCCCAAGGACACACAGCTAGTAAGTGTCTGAAACCAGATTCTAATTCAGGAAGTTGAATCCTCCTGACTGCAGACAGAGAACTCTATCCACTGTATCACCTAGCTGCCCATTTTGTCCCTGATTGATTTGAAGCAGAATAATCAGGATTTGAACTCAGAGTTTCTGATTCTCAATCTAGTACCCTCGACATCATACCCTGACAAGGAACTGGCCATATTTTAAGTGCTATCTGTATTGTATTCTAATTATTTGAATTAGGGAACAATAGAATTATCAAATTTTAGAACTATAGAATACCTTCAAAATTCATCAAATTTGAGATTCTCATTTTTACAAACAAGGAAATTTAGGCATAGGGAGAGGAAATGGTATCAAAGTAGCATAGATTTAAATTTAAAATGGATTTTAAATTTTATGTAGTCTAACCCATTCAGTTTAAAGATGAGGTTATCTAAGAGAAGGACTTTTCTAAGGTCACACAGGGAGCAAATGACAGAGTTCAAAATTCAAGTATTTGTTAGTGGAATTAGCTGCACCCATTCAGGTGCTACCCTTACCTGACATTCTCTGTAACAAGAGTCTGCTCATGTTCCAGGGGACTAGAGCATAAGCTGTTTCTTCTAACCAGAGGTTACCTTATCTTGCAAAGTTGCAGCTGATGTAAAGAAGGAATTGAAAAAAATAAAAAATAAATTTTAAAAAAGAAGGAATTAGACTGGCAGGTCCTCTCCTTTCAAATGTAGAGCTCTTTTTGCTATCCTCCCACTGGGTTCCTGCTTTAGAGAATCATTTGTTAATAGAACCAGCTGCTTGATTGAACCAAAATGTGGAAAAAAGAAACATTTGTGAATCATTATGGGCTGAAATCTCCCCTTGTAGAATCACTATTTTGAGTTTCAAGAAAATGAAACCAGCAGGTTATGGTGGAAAGAGCATTGGAATAGGGAAAGTGTTTTGTTATATCATTCTTGCCATCAACTAGCTGTTTGACCTTGAGTGCATTAGTGCCCAAACTCTCTGGGATCCCTTTTTCTTACATGAACATTCAAGTTGAATTCGGTGTCCCTCTTAGTTTTAAGGTGTTGATTAGATAACCCTATAATGCTGGCCAGAGCAGAGAGTTGCTTTAGGATTCTGACTTGCAGGGCTGGATGATTGGTTTGAATGTTTTTGAAGTGGTACAGAAAAATGGTCAGGGATCTAGTTTTATGAATTCCTCTTTGCTGTGGTTCAGAAACTGTACACACCCCTCAGCCCCCCCCCCCCAGATCATACTACTTCATGTCTGGTAATGTAGCTAGGCAAAGAATTTGCTCATCAAATCTGCACCTAGTTATGAATCCTCTATTAAACACATTCTGCCAATATGGTGAATGCCTAGCTAATATTAAACCTTGTTAGGCTTATTGGGGCTGGGTACTATTCACACTTCCTCTCTCTAAGCACTCTTCCTACTCGGAACCTATGCACTCATGGACTCATGATTAGATTTCAGTGCTAAGGGAGTTTGGCTTCTACTAAGAGGGTTTAGGCTCTCTTGTCTCATACTCTGGCTCATTATGACTTCCATTCTAGCAGTGGAAGATTTTCTTCTAACTCGTGTTGTGACTGGTTCTTGATGTATGTTAGGAATCTGTTATGGGAGAGATGTTTATTTCCTAAACATAAATGAAATGCCAGAAGACAGGAACTCATCAATAAATCAAAAATTATTTTGCAATCATTGTCACGATTTCTCTAGAGTCTGGAATCTGATACTTAAACCTCACATTGATAGAAGGCATTTTGTAGGCTTCTAAATAGATGTTTCACACTTCACCTCAACAGTTGGTACTGTTTAACCAACTTCAGATCTATGATGTCTGCTGATGATCATTTTCTTGGAAAAAGATGCTCTTCTTGCCATTGTTCAATTCCAAAGAATGAGCCTGAACAATATGTTCTTCTCAAGAATAATGTTTGATCACATACTTGGGAAAGGAAAGACAAAGCAGATAATATAGCCACTGGCCCACCTTGTGGTTCACCTAGTTGAGTCCACATGCCACATGTAAGCAGCTATTGGAAGGAAGCGGTAAATAGTGGTACCCTCTCTTCCCTCATTTCCTCATGAGAAGTTAGGGACAGTCGCCACATGAGAGTATCAAAGGAAGGAAGTGAATTGTCTCTCCATTTTAACTGGCATTGTTTTATTTCTCTGTCACCGTTAGGGGACCAAGCAAGGCATCTCAAGATTACCTGTGTCATTCTGAAGCACTTATCCCTGAGCCACCATAGGACGGGAAGCAACTAGAGAGTTTGATGTCAACACTGATAGAGAAACTCAATGTCTGAGTGATATACATGGTCAACTGGAATCAGGAAAGTCAGCTTTGTCATGCTTTGTGAATTTCCACTTATATTTATAACATGGTGGCTTCACCACATAAACACTGGGAGCTCAGAAAAGCTGTCAGTATGCCTGTCCAAAGCAATAATAATGTTATTCATTTGAAAAGTTTAACTGATTCCTTTTGATTTTATATCACAATATAATTTGTAGATATACCTCTCCCAATCCATTTCCCAATTTGAACCCTTTAACAGGAGAAGAAATTGAGGCTTAAAAAAGCTGAATGACTGTTCCATGGTCAAGGGCTGAATTTTTGTGACTTCAAGTCCAGCCTAATATTGACTATACTATTCTGACCTCTTCAAACCATATTTTCTGAATACACTGCTTTATATTGTAACCTTTTGAATCCCTCAACATTGAAAAGTTCCTGTTGACAAAGAAAAACAATTAAACAAAATTAATTGATACAGTAACATGTTTACAAAGTTCTGTCTTGGTAGAACTCAAGTTTTCTGCCATGATGGAAGGACGTTTCTACATCTCAGGACCTTCGTTCACTTTTCATGTTTTTAATACATTCTTTAACTGCTCTCTTCATTAAAATTCTAGTAGTATTCGACAATAAATTAGAAAGCACTTAAATAGCCCCCTACACTGTGTGCCTGCCATAGTCATTGTGTCATTGTTTACATCAGAGTCACTATGTATGGTATTCTTTTGCTCTATAGCAGTTCATACAAATTTTCTCCATGTTTCTCTGATTTCTCATATTGGTCCCTTCATACTGCCCCCATAATAACCCATGATATCATGTATCATGTTTTCTTCAGCCACTTCTTAATAAATAGGTACTCGCTTTGTTTCCAGGATTTTTGAAAGGACCTGCTTTAACTCCTTGGGTAAATACTAAATTTGTATTTCTTTGACATCTATAGTTTAATCATTTATTACATAACTTCAAATTATTAGATAGGATAATTGGACTTCTTCACAGCTCCATCAGCAGACTATATTCTTTCTATTATTCTATAGCTGCTCAAATACTTACTGCACTCTCTCTCTGTCTTTGTCTCTCTGTCTCTTTGTCTCTCTGTCTCTCTGTCTCTGTCTCTGTCTCTGTCTCTCTCTGTCTCTCCTTCTCCCTCTTCCTCTACCCCCCTTTGTCACTTTTGCCAGTTTTATTAGCATGAGGTTAAGCTTCAAAGTTGTTTTAATTTGCACTTCTCTTAATATCAGTGATCTGAATTACATTTTTAAAATGTTCATTTACTGTTCATAATTCTTTTCATAAGAATTTATTCTGTTATGATTAGAATTATCTAAAGAAATTAGATCTGGGGTAAGAAAATAAGTTTGTTCATTGTCTCAGTTTTATTGGTTAGGCCAACATTATAACCAATAAAGGTGATTTAGACCTCCATGGATCTCTTGTGACCAGGGATGACCTGAAGTGGGTCAGGTAGCTTAATGAATAGCTTTTTATGAGCTCATTATTCAACTCCCTTAAACATCCCAAGATATCTTTAATCAGTGATAGCTAATTAAGGTGGTCTGTCAACCTATATCATGGGGGGGGGCTCATACACAGGAAAAGAACCCTTGTCTCTTCCAATTATTCACCAAATTCTGTTTAAAAAGAAGACAACTTTCCTAGAGTTTTCTAAGAACAAAGAAATGCAAAAAAGGAGCAAATGGGATCATATCCCTGATCTAGATGCTAGACACAGAAATATCCAGCAATTCTCCCTAACATATAGGAATTCAGACAGTATATGAAAAATAAATTCTCACAGTTCACTTGTACCTTTTATTTGTTTGGAAATGGCTGTTATATATTTCTGTTGATTAACCATATACTTCATATATCAAAATTTTATTGGTAACATTTGATGCAAATATTTTCCCACTCCTCAATGTCTCTTCTTAGTCAGGATTTATTGATTTTATTTGTGCAAAAACTTCTAAATATTTTATCTTTTATGGTATCCCATGTTCATGCAAAAATTCTGAAATGTTCACTGCAAACTAATTCATAATCTCAGAGAATCCAAATTCCTTCTGGAATAAAATATAAAATCCTGTCTTTTAAAGCCCTTTGTAATCTGGAACCTTTCCACCTTTCCAGCCATATTATGCCTTATTCCCCTCCATGAATTCTACCATCTGGCAACATGGTTCTTTTTTTCTATTACTCTTGTTTATTGCTGTTCTTTTGTTCAGTCATATCTGATTTGTTATGACCCTGTTTAAGGTTTTCTTGGCAAAGATTCTAGAGTGGTTTGCCATTTCCTTCTCCTATTCATTTTATAGATGAGGAACTGGGAAAAACAATTTGAGTGACATGCCCCATTTCAAGGCTAGATTTGAACTCAGGATTTCCCAAAGGCAGGCCTGGCAATCTATCCACTGTATCACCAAGCTGTTGCATTCCTCTTAGACAACATTCCACCTCCTGAATCTGTTCCCTTTCACAAGCTGTCCAATGAAAGGTATTGTTGTAGATGGTAGCTACTCACTTTCTTTTCTAACATTTATGGAGTGATTTTTATATTCAAATTACTTCTTTCCAGTTTATTGCAATGTATAATAAAAGCGGTTGATCTAAACCCAGTTTCTGCCAAACTATTTTCAATCATTTCTAGCAGGGCTCATAAATTTCATTCTTGGATTTAGGCAATGCTAGTTGGCTATTTTTATTTACTTCTTTTTCTTACTTATTTCATTTGATCCACTAGTCCAATTTCTATTTTTTAGCCATTATTAAGTAGATTTTGAGGGAGCAGTGAGGTAGCTCAGTGGATTGAGACCCAGGCCTAGATATGAGAGATTCTAGGTTCAAATGTGACTTCAGACATTTCCCAGCTGTGTGACCCTGGGCAAGTCACTTGACCCCCATTGCCTAGCCCTTGCTACTCTTCTGCCTTGGAACCAATACACAGCTTTGATTCCAAGACAGAAGGTAAAGGTTTTTAAAAATAAATCCCTGGATTCCTGGCATGGGGGACAGAGAGTGAATTTGAATAGATTAGAAAGATAACATGTTTTCTACGAGAAATAGGAAGGATACAAGTGTAATTAGATGGCAGAGTTGGTGAAGGGGAATAAAATCTAAGTAGACTTGAAAGGAAGGGAGAGGGCCTTTGTGACCCTGGGTAATTCACTTACCCCTACTTGCCTAGTTGTTAATGTTCATCTGCCTTGGAACCAATATTTTCTATAAATTCTAAGAAAAAGCTAAATGAACAAGAAGGAAGGAAGGAAGGAAGAAAGGAACAAAGGAAGGAAGGAAGGAAGGAACGAAGGAAGGAAGGAAGGAAGGAAGGAACGAAGGAAGGAAGTAAGGAAGGAAGGAAGGAACGAAGGAAGGAAGGAAGGAACGAAACAAAATAAAAGAAAGAGAGAGGAAGAGAGGGAGAGGGGGAGGGAGAGAGAGGGGGAAATAGAGGGAGGAAGGAAAGAAAGGGAGGGAGGGAAGGTCCAGTTTACAAAGAACTTTAAAAGTCAAAGAAAGGATTTTATAATTGATTCTAGAGGTAATATGGATTTTCAAATTATAAACTACAAACCAGTTGCTGAAGAGTATTAATGGAGAGATTTTCCATGCTGAGAATTACCCGGAACAATACAATTTTACATGGACAAAAATGAGGTAAAATAATAAATCATTCATCTTTGGCATCAACCTTAATGTTAAAATTTTTTAAAATGTTGTGGTACCAATCTGGAAATTGTGGGAAATGACTGAATTGGTAACATACATTAAGGTGTTTGTCATGGAGCAACAATTACTGAACCCAGTATAGGAGTCAAGCTTGATTTAATTAAATCCAAAAATTATTTGTTAAGCACATACCATGCAGTATTGCCTCCAACCCCACCCCATAGTTTAATACTAAGATTCCTCTAAAGGCATATAACTGTCAACAGTTTTTCAAAGCTTTCTCCAAATATTCTTGGGTTTGCTATTTGTCTACTCTTTCAACAGGACTTAGTCAAGATTGAAACCTGTACTCTACTCCAATATCATGACTCCTGTTTGCATTGTAGATTAATTCTGTGGTTATTGCATCTTTCTCTCATCTCAAACTATGTTCCTTTTATCGCTGGAATCCAACTAGTTCATTTAGCTCTCAGAAAAAGCATTGTACCTCATTTGGGTTTCCACTAATGAGTTAAATAAACAATGGTGCGATTGATGGGGACGGGTATATGAACGACAAAATGAAACTAGATTCTAACCTCAAATAATCCATTTTCCCTGATCTAAAATAAAAAGGTCACAATGAATATGATTGTTCTTTAGATGGAAGGAAAAAATAAGGATGATAATATTTAATCTCCCAATACCTAGTTGATCTCAGATTTTTTTAGTTATGGAAGTCCTCTGCCCAGTATTCTACAGAAAATATCCCCATCAGTTAATATACTTTCCTAGATAATCCTTTAAAACAATCCTTTCACTTTCCTGCCACTCTGATATTTAGTTTCTTCCCACCAAATCTGACACTTATCCACAAATCTATTTGGATAAACAGGTTACCTCCTCAAGGACTCAACCAAATAGGTTCTGTAAACAGGTTCCAGATGTCGCCCATCTGGAAAAATTCTCTTTTTTGAAGGATTTTTAAAAGTCTGTACTGTTAGCTAAGGGTATTTGTGGGTTTTTTTAATTGAGGGGATTAATTCTTGAAAAGATAGCTATGCCATAGCTCACAGACACAGCTGAGAAATTGGTGTTTGTCTGTAGGGGGTGGAAGGAGGGAGGTCACAGGATGATAAATTTAGAAGTACTCAGAAATCATCTGATCTGAATCCCTTATTTTATAGATAAGGAAATAAAAGTCCAAGTAAAAGCAAATAGATTATGTTCAGAAAAGGAAAGAAGTTTGTTTGTTTTTTTAGGCTAGAATTCAAATTCAGGTCCTCTCATGCTGAAAAGCATTTAGTGTTTATATATTTATAGAGCTTTAAGGTTAACAAATCTCATTTTATCCTCAAGACACCTTAAGGGAAATTCTGTTATTATTTCCATTTTCCAGGTGAGGAAATTAAGTCACAGAGGGATCAAATTTCTTCAGAAAGGAGAATAGTATTTGCTACATGTCAGGAACTGTGCTAAATGTTTTATAAGTATTATTTAATTTGATTCTTACAGATTTAGACAAGGTCACACAGCAAATAATTATCACAGGTCTTCCTGATTTCATGCCCCAAACTCTATCCACCATGCTGTCTAACTGCCTTCATTTCCCTTTCAATTTTTATCATATAGTAGTAAACATAGAATATTAATGAAGACAAGATCATGGCATGCTCTCTATATAGTTATTTCTTGAGATTTTTGTGGTATTCATACTTTCTGCCACTGGATACATTGTCACCCTGAAATTCAGAAGGGGAATATATTTTTATTTTCCCAATTATCCCAAATCGTAATACATCCATAGCAAGGTTGTTGTGAGAATCTATTGTGGCAATGTAGTGAATACCATGGTTTACAAACCTTAAAGTACTGTAACAACATTATTATTATTATTGTTACTTATAATAATTTCATTTTTATAGCTGTAATTTCTTTATTTAGCTGCCCATATACTGACAAGTTTCATAGAATCACCAAGCAAGAGAATAAGCCACAAATGAATAACTGTAAAAAAAAAAGAATTTACATATCTTATGTTAATCTTAAGCTAACTTTACTATTTTTAAAATAAATTTGTAAAGAAAAAGGAGTACACTTTATTTTCAGTGAATTTTTCTTTGGAATTTGACAGATCAGGAAGAATTTCAAGGCTTTAGTCATGCAGAGCTGAAACTAAGGAAGGTGACCAAGGTTTTGCTGCAGGGAACCAAAATTAAGAAAGTGTTGACAGCACTTAAAACTCTCAGCAGTATAGAATCAACTGTGCTCAAAGCTGATTTGTAATGAATAATTAGTTAAAAATAGGAGCTAGCAGTTGACCTGGACTTCTTTCCCCATGCTGCCATACTTCTGGCAAGCTGCCCCCTTCTTGACTGGGTCTAGAATTGCCTTGTTATGTTTCAGGTACTCTGTGTCTTCATTTCAGCGGAATTACTCTTGAAATAGTTACTCAAATTCTCCTTTCCTCTCTTCCTCTTCCTCTTCCTCTTCCTCTTCCTCTTCCTCTTCTTCTTCTTCTTCTTCTTCTTCTTCTTCTTCTTCTTCTTCTTCTTCTTCTTCTTCTTCTTCTTCTTCTTCTTCTTCTTCTTCTTCTTCTTCCTCCTCCTCCTCCTCCTCCTTCTTCTTTCTTCTTCTTCTTCCTTCTTTCACATAATCCATGCCTTCTTATCCTCCAAGATTCTTATCCACATGATCTCATATTTTTCATCCATAGCATTCTTTTTAATTTAATTTTTAATTTTAAATATTTTCCATGTTTACATGATTCATTTTCTTTTCCTCCCCTCTTCCTTCTCCCCTCCCAGAGCCGACAAACAATTCCACTGGATTGTACAAATGTTATCACTTGATGCCTATTTCTATGTTATTCATTTTTCCTATAGAGTGATCTTTTCAAGCATAAACCCCAAACTATATACCCATATATACGTGTGATAAGTGAAGTCATATGTTTTGCTTTTGCATTTCTACTCCCATTGTTTTTACTCTCAATGTGGTTAACATTCTTTCCAATAAGTCATTAAAGAGTGTCCTGGCTACTATTAGCATTAGCAATAGCATTGCTACTATTAGAAAAATCCATTACATTGGATTGTTCCACAATATTTTATTTTCTGTGTACAATTTTCTGGTTCTGCTCATTTCACTCTGCATTAGTTCATTGAGGTTCTCCTAGTTCATGTAGACATACTCCAGATCATCATTCCTTTTAAAAAATTATATTCAGAATACTTTTCCATGGTTACACGATTCATGATTTTCCCCACCACTTTTCCCTCCATCCTCCTGGAGCTGAAAAGCAATTCTACTAGATTATCTGTGCATCATTGTTCAAAACCTATTTCCATGTTATTCATATCTGCAATAGAGTGATCTTTTAACATCAAAACCGTAATCATGTCCTCATCAAACTACATGATTAATCATATGTTTTTCTTCTGTGTTTCTGCTTCCACAGTTCTTTCTCTGGATGTGGATGACATTCTTTCTCATAAGTCCCTCAGAGATGTCCTGGATCATTGCATAGCTGCTAGTAGAAAAGTCTATTACATTCAATTGTGCCATAATGTATCACTCTCTGTGTACCATGTTCTCCTGGTTCTGCTCCTTTCACTCCATCCATAGCATTCTTGCCCACATTATCCCACAAATATCATTTCATGCAGTTCTTGACCATGCCATCACAAAAAGAATCCATCTCACTAGATTTTAACCCATATCTTCCCACAAATCCCTCCCAACATAGTGGAAACTTTCTTCTAAGGAATTAAATTTTTTTTCTATAGATATTCAAATAACATTTAAGCCAGCCAGCCAGCTAGATAGCATAGTGAATAAAGGGTGGAACATAAAGCTAGAAAGATTTGAGTTTAAATCCCAACTTATGCACAAATTGCTGTGTGACTTTAGGTCACGACCTCTGACTCAATTTTTTCATTTTTTAAATGGGACTAATAATAACAGCTATCTGCTAAGATTTTTGTGAAGATAAAATAACTTATTTTTATAGTGCTATGTAAACCTTAAAGCACTAAGTACTATCAGTTATTACTACTCTCCTTTCTTTCACCACCTGGCTCATATACCTCCTTTGCTCCTTGTTTCCCTTGATGACACACCTAACATCATGGCTTGCATGAAAGCCATTGTTGGTATTAAACTTCAGGCTACTTATGCCCACTCTGTGTCTCTCCACTGCTAGTTGGTCATCCCTTGGAGGATGTTGCCATAATTACAAACTATTATGAAAAAGATAATAAGTACTAAACAGGAAAACATTCTGGATTTTTAATGGGGAGGATTATGTATACAATTATTTGTGTTCTCTTAAAAATAAGTTAAACATCTAAAACCCAAAGGAATTGCACATTGGCTATGGGAGGGGGTGGGGAGAACAGAAAAAAAATCATGAATCTTTTAATCATGGAAAAATATACTAAATTGATTAATCAAATAAAAATTTCCAAAACACTAAAAATAATATCTTAAATTGTATTAAAATATTAAATATAATATTTTAAAACAGTATTTAACTATTTAATTATATGTCTTTCTGAATCAAATGACTGTTATATATACAGGTAAGCAATAGGATTATAATAAAATAGATATTCTATAGATTATATATAGATATGCTCTTTTTTAAAGTTATGTATGCAAATATTTATGTTCTCTTTTTTAAAAAAATTTAAAAATGATATCTTAAACTGCCTTAAAATATTAAAAACAAGCCATAATGTATTACTCTCTCTGTACCATGTTCTCCTGGTTCTGCTCCTTTCACTTCGTCCATGGCATTCTTGCCTATGTCACACCCACAAATATCATTTATTTAAAAACAAAAGTACTTAGATGTTTAATTATATGTCTTTTTCCAAATCAAATGGCTCTATTATATATACAGGTAAGCAATAGGATTATAATAAAATTGACATACCATAGATTATATATAGATTTGCTCAGTTTTCAGTCATGTGTAAATTTCCTAGTATAATCATAAAAGCCATAGACTTCTAGAACTGGGGAGTCACCTCAAGAATCACCTGGTCCAAGCTCTTAACTTAATACTGACATCTACAGTGCTAAGTGTCTTGTCTAAGTTCACCTGGCTAGTTAATGGCAGCTGAGTAAGGAATCATTCAGTTTTTCTAACTCTGAGTAGAATCTTATCTGAACTGTATCATATGTTATTTCTCCCTTGTGATCCAGAAAATTTCAATCAATGGTGTTATTATTTTTGTAAATAGTATTTTAATATGCTCTATGGGGTATTTTGTGGGAGTAATGAAAAGTTGTGAAGTTGTAGAAAAGCCAAATCTTTTGAGAGAGACAAAGCTATTTAATATGGTATGAATTTATGATCAAAGACTAGCTGTACCCCCCAAGTAAAATGTTAGGTCCTTGAAGATAGCCACTTTTAATTTTGTTTTTGTATCCTTAGTACGTTGGCCATCGTTGGTATTTAATAAGTGTTTGTTGGATTGTTTGGAATGGGAAAGAACTTAAACCACTGGATCCTAGCTCTGGGTTGAGTTTTACAAGAGAGTATTGTTCTTCAAATTCATGGAGGAAAAATATGACCCTTGAGTCTCCTTAGAATTAATGAGTAGCAAAGCCCTAAAGTGAAATGAGTCCCTGCTTCTTTAATTTCAATTTTTGAAAGTGCACTTATATTGGATTTGAATAATATAGTGAGTCTTTGGGAGTAAATGTCCACCTAGGGGTGTTATCTCTCTCCAGTATAACATTTTCATGCTAATAATAGAAAAATGAATAAAATATTTTAATGAATTTATTCTTTAAGGAATCATATTCTATGAAAAATGATTTCTTGGGACTTGTGGGAAAGTTAATTACTGTTATAGGCTCCAGTGTGATACTCATCACTGAGGTAAATGTGTGGCCAAGTAAATGAATATTAAGCAAAAGTATTACTTTTAAAATGATATTGTTAGAGTACCCCTGAGGATATTACTTGTTTCTATTTGGTGCTTTGGGGCTCTGCCATAAGTCAATCAATCAAATATGTAAGGTTCTACTGTGTTCCAGGCACAACACTGAATGCTGGAGATGCAAATGTAAAGTGATGCTAGTTTTTTATTTGAATGCTTTTTTAAAAAATTGAATATGGCAAAGATCAAAAACAAACTTTGGGTGTGAAATAGCAAGAAAAATAGCTTTTGAAAGAAAATTTCTTGGAAGAAGCATGTTTATTTCTGAGAGAAAACAGATTTTCAAAAGAAAAAAAAAAACTAAAGGCAAAGATGGACAAAATGATTTGTTTCCCAACAGCTGATTTACCTTGATTTTTTGTAAGTAAAAAGGTTTTACATTACAAAGGTTTTTACCTGGGAAATTCTGATTATAAGAACTTTTTGTTAATTACTGGATAATTATATATATAAATATATATATATATACATTTAATTTTTTATCATAGGTAAGAGGTGACTCCTTACCTTAAGAGGCTCTAATTTGGTGCATAAGGAGTCTGAGATCAGAAACTAGATCAAGAGTCAGTGTCTGAAACTGACCAAAGGAGAGATGCCCAAGAAAATGGGAGAAGATGACTCCAGAAGCCAACTATCATAAGAGAACATATGAAGCACTATTTAGAAGAAATCTACACTATTTGAAAGATCTGATTAAGAAAAAAGGGGACGTCTCTTTTATGAGTGAAAAACTGCCTAGGGGAAAGCTTGCTTTATACTCTAGTCATCTATAACATGAAAAATGGGAAGCTCCTCAAAGATTTATAATTTGCCCTTTACTACTCTCTATGTCACAAGAAGAGAAAACCTTTTACAGATTATAGAAAGCAAAATCCAAGTAGTTTTGCAGATTTTAGGATTAAACAGAACTTCTTTTTACTTGAAACAGCATCACAAGGCCTTAGTTCCTAGCCAAAAGAACAGACTAAGGAACTTCAACATATCCCAGATGGGCTTTTGATGAGCGAGAAGAGCTAAATTACACTTCAGTGTAAGAGTAGGTTTGTCTAGCAAGAACAGGGATGCTCAAAGATCAGAAAGATCACCCATTAGGTAATGAGTGGTAAAGACTATTTCATAAAGAGACAACTACATTGAGATACCACCATCTGTAGTCCAGAATCATGAGTTTTCTCAGGCACGTAACTTTCTATACTCATGTGCCTCATTGCTAGGTTTTTGTAAATCTGTCCCCATGTGCCCTCATTAGATCCTGTGTACATTAATGAGAGAATGTGACTCATTTAGGTATTCTATTATTTTTATTATTCTTTTTAGCTTTCCTTTATTCAAGTTTATATGATTATTTTTGCTTTTGTCTTTTAAGACATGTTTGATGCTTAAGAGTTAAAAGTATCATTGTGTCTAATTTGTGTAAATGGGGAGTACACTGATAGGGGTTCACAATTTAATTGTGAATCTTTCCTCCATGCCAAGAGTTGCCCTTGTGACCCTGAGAATTCACAGGAACATGTATGGTAGCCTTCATGCTCCTCCCTAGTAACCCCTCAAGAATTGTCTGTGAATAAAGGTTGAGGTGAGCCAGCCCAGGAAGAGAAAAGGTAGTATGGATGTACTGTGGGGTGCCACTGGTCCTGGTACATAGTTCCTGAAGGACTTTTCTCTTTTCTCATGTAAATTATTTGTAGAGAATCATTCTAATTTCTTTAACCTATAGATGGGTCTGACACCAGTGGAATGTTAAATAGACATCTGATGCTTTAATATAAAGAAACCAGATGGAGATCTGACTGAATTGTTCGATTCTGAGTTTTATAACCTTTTGCTGTTCATGACATTTTAGGAAACTGAAGGAAATAGTCTGATTTCTTACAGTTCTGTAATGTTCCCCCTGTGATTTGACACTTACTCCATTGCCCCCTGTGTGATTCTACACTTCACCTCTTAAAAGATAGTGATGTTTCATGACTGAATAACATACAACATCAGCAGAAGAATATTTGTGTTAAAAAGACAGGTTTTTTTTTTCAGTTAGCAACTTGTGCTTATTAAAATACCCTAAAGGCAATCCAGCCAACTTTCTCTCTCTAGTTCAGTTCTAGGATTAACTCATTGTTCATGCCCAATGTCTATCCCAGGGATAGGTTCATAGACCACCTCTACCTCCCATTATCTGGGCAACAATTATTCTTTATCCACTTGGTTTTTATCTGTATGGAGAGGTAGGCTAAATTTTTTAGTGGTCTCATTTAGAGCTTCTGTAGTGTTCTGGGGCTTTCTATAGTCACCACAAAAGGAGGGAATCTGGAGGACCTCTTAATTCATCTCCTATTTAGACTCTTAGACTTCATGATAATATTGCCTCTTTTCTCATCTTCCTCTAGATATTTATTAAACTAGGAAAGATGCTACTTCTGAGGTTTCTCATCTCTTCCTTTATCATGAGATCATAGTAATAGATCTTGGAATAATATTCAATAGGAAGATATTATCAACTAGTTATGGTTTTTATTTATTCTTTATCATATATTCAAAGATGTAGTGGGTGTCTTCAGAGACTACATAATTATATGTACTATATTTCTCAACAGATTCTTAATTTATAATGTTAATTACCTGGTTCTCTCATTTACCTATTCTGTTCCATTTGCATAATATATATTTGCATAAAATATGTTGCATATATATATATATACATATATATATATATATATATATATATATAATTGAATTGTGGTCTCATCCAGCCAAGTCTCTGGGATGCCTATAGGTCAACAAATCAAGATATATTTTTTAAAGCATTTATCTTGAGTCAGGTACTATGCTAAGCACTGAGCATATGAGTCCTATTTGCTTTCTTGTGCCAGGACATTTATTCATTTTACTCATTACCCATATTCTATGCCTCTAGGTACAGGCAATGAAATTCTATTATTGCATTATTGGAGTTTTTGTCTCCATTGAACTTCTGAGCATGACTAATGTTTTTCTTTTACACTGTAGCTACACTATATGGCATATATATTAGTGGATACATAGAGGCAGTGAGTTCTCTCTGTTTTTCTTTTGTAAAGAATTAAAATTAAGTATTTGACCAAATATATGAGAATTCTAAGATGATACTGTGGTCCCCGATTTAAAAAATATTATAGCTCAAGTCAAATTGACTTTCAGTAGCTTTATTTACAAAGAGAAGGAAAAAGTGAAAGTAGAGAAATGTAAAAGAGGGGTAGAGTAAGAAGTCTACCCTAAATATTGCTCCAGTCCCTGGCTCAACCCAGGCAGGGCTTGTTAACCCCTCAGCCCAGAGGACTCTGTCGTGTATTAAGCAAGGGTTCAATCTATGTGGCCTCCTCCAAGAAGGAGAGGCCTCTCTGGAACTAATCTCTCCAGAAGCCAGGAAAGGAAGGTCAGCTTTTCACTCACCCAAGCCAAAGTTCCAAAGGAGAAGATACAGGAGCAGTCTTATCAGAAGCAGTCCAAGAGCTAGTGTCCCAGGCTGAAGTCCCAAGTCATAACTCCAAGCCACAGTCCCAGTCCAAGATCCTCCAAGCCCCAGATTCAGGCTGAAGACCTTTTGGACAGAGAGTTCAGGACTCTTTATAGTCCTTTTTTCATGTCCCTTCCTGTCCCTTCCTTCACTTTATGGGAGCCAACTGCAGTCTTTAAATTTGCTTAGTACTGCCCAGGGGGTGGTCAGTCGGCTTTAAGTTTTCACCCACTTTTAATAAGTGGCTTGTGAACTTCCCCTATTTAGTGTTAAGTAGTAGCGTTTTCAGTTTTTGTTGAATAATTTAAAAATAGGCAAGGGGAGAGTTAATCCTGTCTTCACACTTTTCAATTGAAATCCCTTTTAATCACATTTTTAGAATTTTAAGTGTCTGAGCTAGCCCTAGCTCATAACTATTTCCTGCAATTTTAGGTTTAAATGAGATACTGGTATCAATACTGATATTCAATAGTTAGCCCCCCACTCCAAATTTACTTAGCCTTAGCAAGAGAGCAATATTTAGCAAGAGTAGGAAGTGAAGGCACCTTGAATTGATTCAGTTGAGTGCAGTTTCCTTGGCTGAGCTACCCATCATGATCCATTAGACAAGCATCAGAGCACCACTGCAACTCCTCATGGCTACTTTGTACTCAGACACTGAGGAAGTGACATCTAAAGATTGAGCCTTTAGACCTCTGCGTCAAAGAAGCCTCAAGGAATGTCTTAATTCTGAAGGAAAAAAATGAACTGATTTGCATAGAGGGAAGGGGTTAGAATATTGCTCTTACCAGACCAGACAAATGCATATTTTTTTCCAGTCTGTCCTTATTTTAAGCCATGGCACCAGAATCTACATCCTATATCCAAGCCCCAAGCACTTACTGAAATCTATCCTTCCCTCTGAATTCATTGTCTTAAACAAGCAGCAATGATAAACAACTCCTTCTATGTCCTTAATTGTCCCGATTTCTTTCCCAAATGTTAGTAACCCTTAATAATGCTTTATATGTCTCCAGAAAATATTATTTGTGCTCATGGAAATTTCTAGAAATAGCTAGTTGTCATTAGTTTTGTTGTCTTGATAAAGTCTGTTACATCTGGATATATGCCCCAGTAAGACAGTGCACTTCTTTACGGTTGTTCTTTGCATCACAGAGAGCTGCCCAATATTCTTCACTGGGAAAATGTCAACCATCTCTAGTGGCCTCTTTTTCCTTTTCCCTTGGAAGCAACTTTGGGTTGAAATCTTCTTTCTTTGGAGGACAAGCCACTGCACCCTCTTCTTGGGGAATAGCTTTATATTTCTTTCTTAGTCCCACGTTTTCAGCATTCTTTTTCATATCTAGGTTCTCCCTGTGGCATTCATCTAACCTCCAACTTCCCAACACTGGTTAGGATTACCCTTTCCCATTCCAGAGCCTTTTGCTTTAGAAAAAGGCATCTAGATGACACAGTCAATAAAACATTTGTTCTGGAGTCAAGAAGACCTGAGTTCAAATTCAATCTACAATAATTTCTGACTCTGTGATTTGGCAAGTCACTTAGCCTCTAGCTTAGTTTCTTTAACTGTATGTAAGTTGAGGATAATAGTACCTAGCTCATAGGGTGATTGTGGAAATCAAATGATAGAATATTTGTAAAATACTTAGCACAGTGCCTGGCACAGAGTAGCTAAGTACGAAATACTCATTCCCTTCCCTCTTCAATATTTTTACATGGGTACCCATTTTCTTTCTTTAAGAAATACTTTAGTCTTCTTAATTAAAAGTATGGAAGTACCTTCTCTTATAGGCATCCTTTGAATATACATAACAGTCATTTACTGTGGGAAAATATATACTATACAGTTTGCATCAGAATTCATGCTACTCTTCATACTTGCTGAAAGTGAGATCATCAGACCTTACAGTTCAGGTTAGAAACCTTTTTTTTTAATTCCTTGTAAGAGGGTCTTCAATTCTGGATTAGTACTTTTAATCTTTTCGTTAACACTTTAGTACTCAACTTCTTTTCCCTTTCTTAGTAGCTCTTTTCCTAACAAACTGACTTATTTTTAATGGCTTTCAAATTTATTCTTCTTGAGCCATTTCCCTACATTTCTTTCTCTCCTTCCCCTTTCTCAGCTCTTGTTCTTTTATGGCTTCTCTTCTTCTCTTCATGCTCTTTAACTTGTCCTTTTTTTGAGTCTCTATAACATTACCCCTCAAATGATTCCCTCCTCCTTCTTCCTCTTTGTGATATTCCTTTTAAAAATATAGTTCATGGTTTTCCATTGTCTATCTAATGAAATATAATCTCCCAACTTTCAAACTGAAATATTTGCAATATGGTTCTGATCTACCTAGCTAGCCTTCATGCTATTGTCCCTTTAGAAATTCTATGTTTTCTCTCTTTATATTTGTATGTATGTATGTATGAATGTCATAGTTTTCTATATTCAGCCAAATGAGACCATTCTCTATTCCCTAGTATTTTCCTAACAGTAAGTCATCTTCATCCTTTTGATAAAACTGCTCCCCTCCAGTGCCTAGAACAGGCATTCTTCCATCTCCATCAATTGAAGTCCCTAGCCATCTCAAAGAGGAATCCGAAGGTCCCCCTTCCCAAAGCAGTTTTCCTTGACATTTCTTTCCTTTACACCCTCAAATGAAAGTCATCTCTTGCTTTCAAATTTTATAACAGTCTTCCTGGAACTTTTCTTCACCTTTATCTCAAAATTTCTTCTATAAATTACTGGTATACTTAACCTTCCTATAACATATCTATCTTTGATTTCATAGAATCTAGAATAGTTCCTTGTACATAGAATCAAAGATTCAGAGATCATCTAGCCCAACTGTCCATTTTAATGATAATGGATCTGAGGTCTAGAGAAATTTAAGTGACTTGCCTAAGGTCACAGAGCCAGTGCCAGTCAGATTTTGAATCAAGGTCCTCTGATTCCAAAGCCCTAACTATCTCTGCAGTAGCATACTGACTCCCTGAATAGAATTATGATTACCAGGGCTTGAAGAGGCTCAAAAGATTTTCTGCCAAAACGATATTTCCCCTGCTGCCTTATCATGGTATCCATTTCCACCATCATTCTTTAGGTGAAGAAAGCATCCAAAGAGACTTTTAGCTTTTATCTTCGTTATCCAATAACTCTTTGATGCCCATTATGACTGTAGAAAAATGGACCAGATTAGCTCAGAACAGAAAGCTAGGCACTGAAGAAATTAGGCAGAAGACAAATAAATTTTAGTTGGTGAAGTTTTTGTTCCCAGAGTGTTATCAGGGAAGTTAGTGTGAGTGGTTGTCATGGTGTGTTTTTGTCTATATGGGGAAGGGTGAGAGTGTGAATGAGGAGGATACCTACAGACATCATGAAGACAGAGTGGGGATGTTTGGGAAGCCTTGTTCAAGAAGAGTGGCAAAACTGGAGTGTCACCAACAAGGCAGTTGTTCCATCAAGAGCATGCCCACAGATCAGTCTTCCCCTGTGCTCCAATTTTGCCTAAGGCTGTCTCTAGTAATTTTTTGTGTATCAGTGTGATTGAAAGATACTGCAGGCCAAACATTTCTATCCACTCTGTGATCACTAGAATAAAATTAGTCTCTGTTCCGTCTTTCAGTGACCTAGAAACATCTTCCTTTTCTTGCCAGGAATACATAATCACAAGGGGGCGAAGCCCTATTTCAGATCCTCTAAATGCAATTTATTTATGACAAATGAGCCTGAACCTGATACACATGTACTTAGGTGCAAATCTCCAAATGATGCCATTTAGAAGTTTTCTGTGATCTCACATAGTGAGAGAAAACCTAAAGGATGGGAGATACAGGAAAATTCATTTCTGTGCAGGGCAGCAGAATGGATAATCCAAGCTCATTTTCCCAGCATTAATAATCAAATTTCTAACATCTCACAGTCTAGCAGCTATATTTATTTTGACAAAATACATAAGTGCTGAAGGAAGAAGATGATAATTATATTCATGTCACTAAGCCTGCCCTTATTAAAGAAAACCTGAAGAGAAAGGTACAAAAAACGAAGTGATTTTCTTCCTAGGAGATGCTTTTCCTCCTCTAGACAAGGCCATGGAAGGATTCATCCAAGTACTGAGTTACCCAGTGTGCAAAACAGATACCCTGAAGAAGAACAGAGAGGCTTACAGCTATAAAACTAGGGAGGATTGCCAAGGGATGATGCTTCATTAATGAAAGTAAAGCATCTTCATAATTCCAAGTTTTGCCTACAAATTGGCTAGTGTGATTTTCAAGTGCCAGTTAGAAAATCAACAATCTAGACACTGAGGTTCAGAGACTTGTCCATGGTCACTGAAGCAATCAATATCAAAAGGGAGTTTAGAGCCTAGAACTTCCTGATACCAATTCTAGAAACATCCACCACACTATAATGTCATTGTTGTACAAAGCCACAGAAAATTACCCCCAGCATTCCCATTTTACCACTTCAAACATAATGTGTACATTTCCCTCCAATCTCTGATTTTTTCTTAAACCCTTACCTTCCATCTTAGAATCAATACTTTGTATTGGTTCCAAGGCAATGAGGGTTAAGTGACTTAAAGTGCCCAGGGTCACACAACTAGGAAGTGTCTGAGGTCAAATTTGAACCCAGGACCTTCCATCTCTGGGCCTGACTCTCAATTCAATGAACCACCCAACTGCTCCCTCAATCCCTGATCTTTGACATGCAAATCAGCCAGCTTCAGGAAGCCCCCCAAATCAGAGTATAAGTATTGGCTCTCAGAAGAGTACTTTGGAACATATCTCCTCTCCCCCAGAAGCATGCCTCTCCCATGGGAGGAAGACTTTAACGTTCAATGGACCATTGTCTCTGTGCTTCCCAATGCAGCACCATCTTTATGTGAATTGTACTCTATATTAGTATGTCTAAGTCTGAGTTGCATATTGGATCTCCTCCTTTTCCTCTTCTCCCCTCCCCTTATTTCACTCTTCCTTTTCACTTGTGCACAGAATTTGAGCATTGAATTGGTCCATACCATTATGACATACAAACTCATTAAGGAGTTGTTTTCCCTCTACATCTCCGACTCACCAATGGATCTTTCTTTAGACATAAGCTGAGTTCCCAGACAAGGACTTTATCTATTGATAACCACAATTACTGTTGGAGATTTGGGCAGTATAAGTCCAGGCCCAAAAAGTAAGGGGCAATAAAGGAACCTATGACCTCCCAAGAGGGATTGTCTTATGCCAGAGGACTGTCCCAAAATAGCCACCATCAGGACAATGGAGATTTCAAGAGTGGGTAAAGGGATTGGAGCTAGTACAAAGAGTATATAGAAAAATCCCAGGGAAAATTTACTGAGACCAATCAAATTAAATGAGTTTATACTTTAGTACAACTGGGGGCATCCAGGTGGTATAGCAGATAGAGTGATATGATAGGCTTAGAATCAGTAAGACATCTTCATGAGTTCAAATCTGGTGTCAGACACCTATTAGCTGTGGGACCCTAGGCAAGCCACTTAGCTCTGTTTGCCTCAGTTCCTCATTTGTCAAATGAGCTAAAGAAGGAATGGCAATCCACTCTAATATCTTTACCAATAAACCTCAAATGGGATCATGAAGAGTTGGACACAATTGAAACAATTCAACAATAATAATACTTAAATACTCAATCACTTTAATAAAAGGTTTGATGTAAAAGATGGAGGGGGGGGTGAATCTTAAAAATTCTCAGACCCTACTTCATAAGATTTGGTTAAGACCATTCCCCATGTTAAACAATGAAGCAACTTACATCAGGAATGTGAGACCTCTACTCCACCCCTACGTAAGCATGCTTTAGGGGAAGAAACTCCTTGCTGAACAATGAAAAATACTTAAACCCATACTTATAGTAAGGCAAAAGTTCTTAAGCTGTGCCTATTTTTAGATCTAATACAAAAGGGTGCTAAGTACCTATAAAGGTCAGGCAACTTGTGAATTTACAAGGAGCAAAGAGGTAAGAACTTACTCAGAGGTTTTTTCAGGTGTGAACTTAATCAAAAGTTTAAGTCTACTCAGGTGTGAATTAAGAATGGTCTGTCCTTTGGAAAAACTTCTACTGTCATTGGTAGATGTGAGAATTTAGGGGAGGTGACATATGAGAAAATTCCCTTTAAAAGGAGGTCAAAAAGGAGGTCTCCAGAGATTCAACTGGGAAAAGCTGAATTGGAGGAGACAGCTGGCCAAAGCTGCCTTGAAGGATTCTTTTGGGTCTCCCTCTCAGAGAATTCTCTCTGAGAGATTCAGCTGGGAAAAGCTGAACTGGAGGAGGCAGTCTCTCTGAACACTAGAATCTTGTTTGGACAAATCTTGTTGTGAGTGGATAAAAGACTGACTGATCTCTCTCTTAGGTTTTTTTCAGCCTACGCTGGCTCATGCTGGCCTAGGCTGGTCTAGCCCTTTTTCTCATTATTTCCTCTCTCTCTCTCTCTCTCTCTCTCTCTCTCTCTCTCTCTCTCTCTCTCTCTCTCTCTCTCTCTCTCTCTCTCTCTCTCTGTCTCTCTCTGTCTCTCTCTCTCTTTCATTAATTCCTCATTTGTATTAATTAAAATCTCTATAAAACCCAGCTGACTTGGGTATATTTAATATTTGGGAATTTTTCCCTGGCAACCACCTTATATTTGATTTAAATCAAGACACTGTCTTGAAACCATATTTTCTGCAGTCACAATTTAAGCCAACAACTCTTTTATCTGCCACAGTTTATGACTCCCACTATTTTAATCATCACAGGGGGCAGCTGGGTGACTCAATGGATTGAGAGCCAGGTATAGAGACAGGAGGTCTTGGGTTCAAATTTGGATTCAGACACTTTCTAGCTGTGTGACCCTGGGTAAGTCATTTAACCCCCATTGCCTAGCCCTGACCACTCTTCTGCCTTGGAACCAATACACGGTATTAATTCAAAGATGAAAGGTAAGGGTTTAAAAGGAAAAAAAGATGGAAAACAACATCTTAAAAATATGATTTAGGATTAAGAAACCGAAGAGACCAAAGGTGAGACTTGCAAAATAAAGTCTTTCTTTCTTTGCTTATGTAGCTACATCCTTTCTTACAGTTGTGAACCTTCTCTTCCCCTGGTCTATTTCTCTATATCTTACTTGATTACCATGGTGCCACCAATTAAGCATGTTTCCCTTCATTCATGATCCTTCCTTTTATCCTGACTCCCTGTATTTGAGATGGGAAGCAGAAGCTTGGATCATGAATAATAGTCCAGCTAGAGTAGGAAAAAAATCAATATTCATAACTGGTTTAAAAGTGATAAACTGTTACATTAACCTCCATGAAATGCATATAGAAATTCCATAATGATACATTACTCATTGATCTTGAATCATTTTGAGTTTTGTAATGTTTATTGCATAAGATGTGAATCCCTATTTCATTAAAAATCTGCTCAAGGGAAATGTCCTGATTCCTTCATTTGCTTATGTTGGATTTTGCTTGAAAGAAGCAGACTGTCCTATAAACTTAGACATTTTTTATTATCCAGAATTTTCATTTTGCCAGTTTCCTATAATAGCTTAGAAATCTAGTGTGATCTTTAGCTGTATTATGAGAATAGAATACCCTGTTCTAAAGGGAGGTCATGACCTTGCTGGACTTCACCTTGATTAAAGCAAATATGGATTATTGTATTCAATTTGAAGTGTCACTGTTTTTTGGGGGAAGGACATTGATAAGTGAGAGAATATACAGAAAAGGACAATCAAGATGATGAAGAGCACTGAGCTCCTGAAAAATAAGATGTGGTTGAATAAACCATAGATGTCTATTCTGTAGAAGACAAGGGGTGGGAATCAGCAAAGAAGTTATCTTCAATTATTTGAAGGGTGATCATGGGTAATGTGATTGAGAATTGTTCTACTTGGTCTCAGAGTTCAGAACCAAAAATCAATGGTAGGAAGTTTCAGAAAAACAGATATGAATTCAATGTAACAAAATGGCCCCTGTAGATTGGAATTGGCCCATGGTAGAATGGACTGCCTCAAAAGGGAGTGAACATATCTTCTCCTGAGGTCTTCAAGTGAAGGTTCGATTACTATGTACTACCTTTTTGAGTACACTGTAGATGATATTCTTTTTTATTTTACCTTTATTGTCATGAAAAACACATTTACATATTGGTCATTGTTGTAACAGCACACTCATACAAAACCAAAACCCCAAAATAAAACTGTAAATGCACTGAAGTAAAAGATAACATGCTCTGATCCACACCCATCTCACTCTAATAGTTCTTTCACTGAAAGTTGATAGCATTCCCCATCATAATTCTTTCAGGACTAATCCAGATCATTGCCTTGCTGAGAGTAGCTAAGTTTTCACAGTTGATTGTCATACAATATTGCTATTACTGGGTACAGTGTTCTCCCCGTTCTGCTTATTTCATTCTGCATCAGTTCATGCAGATCTTTCCAACTTCTTCTGAAAACCTCTTGCTCATCATTTCTTATAGAACAATAGTATTAGATCACTAACATGTAGATGGACATCCCTCAATTTCCGATTCTTTGCAACTACAAAAGGAGCAACTATAAATATTAATGTACAAGCCCATCCTTTCCCCTTCTTTATTATCTCTAGAAGACATTCTTGATTAATTGTAGATTGTACTAGATGGCTTTTGAGGTTCCTTTCAGCTCTAGGACCCTGGGATTTAGTCAATAATCACTTATTTTATGTGCTATACTAAACAATGGGGATCAGAGAAAAAGAGACCCTGAAATCAAGGGGTTCACATTCCAACAAGAGATACAATACATACAATGTCCATATGGCATAGATATAGAGTAGGTGAAAGGTAATCTCAGAAGGAAAACAATAGCAGGGGTAGTAAGAAGACCTCAAAGGGTTTCTTGGAGGAGATAAAATTGGATCTGATTTTTGAAGGAAGCCAAGGTATCCCATAGGCAAAGATAAGGAGGTAGAACATTCCAGGAATGAGGGATGCCTAGAAAAAAAGATGTGGGGAAGAGAGATAAGGTGCTATGTTTGAAGAGCTGCAAATGGCCCAATATGGCTAGACTATGGTACATTTATAGCAGATTAAAGTATCAAAAGACTGGAAAGTAGGAAAGTAACAGACCATGAAGGAATTTAAAAGCTAACTGAGAGTTTCATTTTTGTTCCTGAATGTAATTGGGAGCCACTGCAGGTTATTGACTAGAGGAGATGACATGTTCACATCAGACCTGAGCTTTAGCAAGATCCCAGTGGGTTTTAACTAAAAGAGGAGCTGTTGCTAATGTGTGATTTTTGCCTAATGAGAGGTATATTCTTAGTGAAGCTCTCTTTTAACTTAAATAAGTGTCATCCAACTCACAAGCAAATAATTTATACATATATATAAATATATATGCCAGTACTACTTGTAAAGATGGGTTTAGGTTCTTTATAAAGACAGTATATTGACATTCCTTGCAAAATCAGACCTATTTCAAACACGATTTGTTTTTTAGATTCTGAAATGTAAAAAGCAATCACAACTCAGCCAGCAGCCAGGTAGGATGAATTTTGGTTGGGGAGGAGGGAGAAAGAGTAGAGAGCAAGAGGCTTTAAATAAATAAGGGAAAAAAGTCTTTGCTGGAAATGTCATCTTAGAAAGGCTGTTGATCATACCCATCTTCTGGTTGATGACTTCCTATGAAATATGTATTAATCTCTTCAAGCCCAGTCATACATACAGCTTCATGGCATATTTATTTTCCTAGGATGGGCTATTCCATTTTAATTTCTGTGGCAGTTTTATTGAGGCTTCTTGGGTCTGGCTTGGAAATGATTCCACTCTCTATTGCTCAGATCATTGCATGATACAATTCAATCTATTTTGCCAGAGGATTTAAAATGCTGGGACAGTTTTCAATTATGATCCAGAAGGTAAGACTAGGGCTTAGGGTGCTGTGTTTACTCCAGGTGGAAGGCAGACAAATCCACAGCAAACACCCATAGTGCTTCTGTTCAGTTTGTACATGGATAATATAGCCTTTGGGGTTATACTAACTTGTACCAGAGAACAATGAGGTAGTTGTCCTTCCTCCTTGCAGTTGAAGATGAGTATCTCCTAGGCCTTGGAACCATTCACCTCTAGATGGATCATTTAAATAAAGTCAAATGGAATTACAGAATCTAGATAATCAACCCTATTAGGAACCCATCCAAAATCACATAGATTTTATATATCAGAGGTTGGATTGGAGCCCAGGTCTTTCTGACTTTGAGGATATCTCTCCAGCCTCTCTCCTCTCTCTCTCTGTCTCTCTCTCTCTGTCTCTCTGTCTCTCTCTCTCTCTCTCTCTCTCTCTGTCTCTCTCTCTCTCTCTCTCTCTCTCTGTCTCTCTCTCTCTGTCTCTCTGTCTCTCTGTCTCTCTCTCTCTCTCTCTGTCTCTCTCCATCTCTCTGTCTGTCTGTCTGTCTGTCTTGCCCCTGATGAGGTATTGATACGTTACTAATATTATCATTACAATAACATAATATAATAATATAAATAATAATGTGAAGGTCAGATGAGATCATCTATGAAAAGTGCTTTGTAAATGTTAAGCACTACATAAAAGGAAGCCATTAGTTATAATTTTATTTAATCTCATTTGATCCTCATAAAAAACACTTTGAAATAATGACTGTTATAACCCCCCTTTTATAGATGGCAGAAAAGGCTGAGGGAGGTTAAGTGACCTGTCCAGAGTCACATCACTACTACGATGTCTGCGAAGAGACTCAAATTCATGTCTTTCTGACTCCGAGTTCTATACTCAGTCCACTATATCACCCAGTTGCCCAACAAGAAGGAACATAGATTTCTTGACTAGCTTCTGATTGAGTGAACTGGTTTTTCTTGCGTGACTGTGGAAGAGATTGGGATCTATTTTCTGAATTTTTATTCTCCTCATTTCCATGGATCTGGAGATAGGAGGCAAAGAAGTATCAGATGTGATGGCAGGAGACCTGGGTTCAATTCAATTCAGTTGCATCTATGAAACATTTGTTAAGGTCCTGCCTTGTGCTGGTTGCTGTACTAAGTGACCTTTGGTCTTATGACCTCAGACAATTCCCTTCATTTCTTTGGGCTTCATGTTCCTTATCCACAAAATGAAAGAGTTGAGCCCCATCCATCTCTGAGAGATGCCCCAATAATCTTTGGGTTCAAGTCCTATCACTGCCATTGATTTCCATGCAACTTTGGAGAGGAGGATGCCCTCCTTTGGAAAAGCCATTTCAAGGTCTCCCCTCTGTCAAAATGGGGACAGGGTTCCTCTGTCTCCCTCCCACTTCGCAAGGCTGTGGGATTGTTGTAATACAAAAGCATTGAGCAAACTGTCTATTCATAGGCAGGCACGCATTCAGGGCCATTTGGTCCTCCTGGCTTATCTGAATACCGGCAACAAGAACCAAGATCCGTCTCTGTCCAAATGGGCTATTTCTTTTTGTTCCATCTCCTTTAGCAGGTTCATTGCATGCTCTTCCATCCTTATAACAATAAAGCTAGCAGACATTCAGATAACATTAGAACATCCTTAAAGTGCTATTTGCAGTCAACATTATATTTGAGCCCGACAACAGCTTAGTGAGGGAGGCACTCCCAGTACATCTCTGCAAATAGAGAAACTGAGACTCCAAGTATTAAAGGATCTGAACTTAGCCATGCAGCTAGTTGTGAGGGTTGGATTTGAATCCAGGACTATCCAATCTAGCAGGCTCTTTATGAGGCTGTATTCTTTCTCTCTTTGTTTCCTATTGCACCTGGCATTTTATCCTATGTTTGATTGTATTGAATGCATGAATCGCAGAATTCCTCATTTGGCACATATTACTCTGGAAAGGTTTTATAGAGAACAGATACACAAAGGAGAGAGAAAGACAGACAGACAGACAGAAAGAGGCAGAGAGAAAGCATGGACTCGGTTGTCAAATCTTGCTATTGAGTAAAATCCTCAATGAGACTTTGAGATCTTGAATCACAGAATACTGGCCTTAAACTTGGCTTTTTTTTTAAGCACACGTAATTCAAATTGAAGAGGGAGCACTGCATAATGGTTGCAGAGCTAGCCTTGAAATGAGAAAACCAGGGTTCTAGCTCTATGGCAATGGACAAATCATTTAACTTCTCTGTGTCCCCCGGGATGCTCAAGCACTTGAAGTCAAAAAGTTCTTCATCTCTCTCAAGGGAAGGACTTTCTGTACCAAGGGGTCCTTACAGATGAAGTCACAGGTCTGGACCAGAAACAACAACAAAAAGCCAATTTACAATTACTCAAATTGTGCATTGATAGTAACTGAGGCTTGAAAGAAATTTGACTTCAGCTTAGAATAGTCATATTTTGAAGGGGAAGAACATTAGAAGAAAGTCAAATTATGACCAATTGTATTAGTTCTGTTCCTTTTTGTGCACTGCTCTTAATGGTATTATCAAAGGGATGGGGTGGGGGGCCACAAATGTAAAACTTGGCAGGCTTGTCCCTTTTTTAATGGGTCTAAGAAATTCTTTTCCTCCCAGGCTAATTATCATTTTCTCTTTTTTATAGTTCCACATTTCCTGGGTTCTTCTATTTCCTAGATTTCAGAGCTGGAAGGAACCTTAAAGGCCATGTAGTTTAGCACCTCCATTTTATAGATAAGGAAACAGAGGCTTATGATGGGAAATGATTTACTTCAGTCCACAAAGATTACTACATTGCAATGACGGTCATCGGATTCAGGATCTCCAGCTAGAAGGGAGCATAGCATAATCTGACCAACCTCTTCATTTTGCAGGGGAGGAATCTGAGACCAGAGATTAAGCGACTTGTCCACATTCACAAAGGGAATAATTTAAGTTCTAGGATTTGAACCTGATTCCAAGTCTAGAGTTCAAACCCCGAGTTTACAATTCTAAGCCCAATGACCTGGTTAAATATCTTAATGGAAGTATATAGACATGTTCATGTAACACACAGAAGACAGGGCAATGCAAGCTTCAGTGAAACATTTATAGATACTAAAAAAACCCACAAACACAAGCCAAAAAACCCTTATTAATAAATTAACTCCTCATCTGTGGATCTCAGCTTCCTCTTTCATCAAATGAACGTGTTGGACTCAAATGGTAACTGCGGTCTCTTCCAATACTAAGCTTGTGATCCTTTGATCTGGGGCTGGGAGTGTCTTGACACCCCAAAGCCTTGACAAAGTACTAGTGAATTACCGGCAAGTGAGAAACCCATAGCTGTGCCTACACTGAAATCTATTAAACTCAGTATGTTTCAAGATAGGAATAGGGGAGGTGAAGCGGCTGAATGCAAACCGGCCGGGGAAGGGGAGTACAAAGCCAGGCCAAGTGTCTAAATGGAAGTTGGGGAAATACTAAGGGACTTCTGGGGGATGAAGTCCAAAGGCTCAAAATCTCCATTTATACCCAAGGCTAGGGCATCCCAGGAAGGCTGCTTTTGGCTTTCTAGCTCTCCTGGCATCAGGATTCCTGCCCACCTGCTGTATCCTTCCTTCACTCTTCATCAGATTTCTCCTCCTTGCCAAAGGCTAGACAAAGCAGGGGTATATTTAGATGGAACTTCGGGGGCTGGTGAGACATCCACCTACCCAAAGTGCTCAGAAAGGATCAAATGGCACTACCTTAGAGACCAAAAGGGCCGTCAGCAAAGAGATTCCCTTCTCACTCGCAGGGAAGCTTCTATGTTTAGATATGACAATACAACCTAAAAGCCTGCCAAGCGACAACAGCAGCCTTGTGTCTCTTTGCTGTATAGTTTTAAGTGCTGGGAATATCCGTGTATTTAATTAAGCAGGTGTGTAGGTATTTGACGAAGGGATAAAATGAAATTTCTGTGAGCCTAATTTTCACCCAAATCAAGTCTGACTCTAAAGAATGATACTCAGTAGGTGTCTAGATATAGGAATCAACTTTAATCTATTTAGTAATAAGCTTATAAATGGGATGCAGTGAATTAAATATTGAATCTGGAGTCAGAATAGGTTTGAGTTCAAGTTCTGCCTTGCACACTTAACTAGCTGTGTGACTGGTCAAAATATTTGACCTCTATTAGACTTGATTTTCTCACCTAAAAATGGGTATGATAGTACTTACCTCAGTATTGTGCAGATGAAATGGGATACTTGCAAAGTGCTTTGCAGACCTTAAGGTGCTGTATATATGTGGTCAGCAGCAGCAGCAGTAGCCTCATAGAGGAATGGACCTTGGACACTCATTCTAATTCTCTCATTTTATAGCACAATTAAGAAAGTTTAAATGATTTTACTCTGGGTGATTCAGATACTCATTGGCAACAAACAAGACTGTAAACTATAGATGAATAGAGATGGATTCAATGATTGTATTTTTGCCTCAGTGCCCAGGACAGTGCCTAGAATAGAGTAGGTGCTTAATAAATGCTTGTGGATTGGTTGATCATACAAATATTTAGAAATAGAAGGAACCATTTAATTCAGTTAATTCAAACCTTTCATTTTCAAACATAGAATCTCAAACCTGAGTTTTTTTTTTAAATTTTATTTTTAAATATTTTTTCTAAGGTTACATGATTCATATTCTCTCCTTCCCCCCTCCCAGAGCTGACAAGCAATTCCACTGGGTTATACATGTGTTGTCATTTAATGCCTATATCCATATTATTCATTTTGTGGTAACCTTTTAAAGACAAAACTCCAAATCCGATACCCACATAGACAAGGAATAAGTCATATATTTTTCTTTTGCATTTTACAGTTCTTTCTCCAGAAGAGGATAACATTCTTTCTCCCCAGTCCCTTGGAATTGTCCTGGATTATTACATTGCTTTTGGCAGCGAAGTCTGTTATATTTGATCATTCCACAACATTTCAGTTTCTGGGTGCAATGTTCTCTTGGTTCTGCTTATTTCATTCTGCATCAGTTCATGGAGGTCTTCCCAGTTCATATAGAAATCAAGTAGTTCATCATTCCTTAAAACACAACAGTATTCCATCGCCATCACAGACCATGGTTTGTTCTGCCATTCCCCAATCGAGGGACACCTCCTCAGTTTCCATTTTTTTTGTCACCACAAAGAGCATGTTCAAGTCTAAGTATTGAACTGTCTCATCCCAGGTTACTAAGTTGGTGGTGACAGACTCAGGATCTGAAACCAGGTCCTCTGATTCAAGTCAGCCTTCTTTCCATTGGTCCAAGTATTGTCATTCTTCTAATCTCATACAGAGACAGCCCCAGCCTTCTCTTGATGCTGCTCATTCTTCCTCTCTAATTGTGTAGTTCTATAAGAATTTGACATATAAGCTTTAGGTTCCACAGATAATATAACATTATATTGATAGGATACGTTTCATATGAGATAAACAAAGCACTTCTGGCTCCTGTATGGTTGTACTTTTGTCCCTCGTGTTTGGTGGATACCATTTCTAGATACTGACTTACAACCAAGTGCTATTTATCTACAGATATTTATCTATAGAATTTTGCAGTTTTCATTTTTATTTTTAGAAGGTCAAGCAGAGACCATTACATTTCTGAATAATTTAGAATAATTAGCACTTCACTGTGGGAATGCTGAGAGAGCTGGAGGCAAGCAAAAGTGAAATCATAAATAACATCAAGGACTGAAATCACAATGTGGCTATTTCCTTTGACTTGCAAGAGTAATAACTCCCCCTGAAGTATGTTATCACTCTAGAAAGAAGATTAAGTCTAGAGGAGAGGCAGTATGGTAAAGTGGAGAGAATTCTGGATTTGAATTCAGAGGACCTGGGTTCAAGTTCTTCTCATGTCGCTCTTTGTACCTTTATGACCATGTATAAGTCATTTCACTTTTATGGGCTTCAGTTTTCTTATCCAAAAATGGGGTGCCAGACTTAGTAGCCTCAGAGATCTCTTCCAGGTCCAAATCTTTGATCACGAATACTAGATTATCCCTTCCTGAGGCTGCTGTCATTACTACTGCTCCCAATATGTTGACATTCAGGAATTTGCCCTGTCATATGCTGGTTTTGTGAGAGTCCCTCTCTGGTGACTCCAAACACCTAGATTCTTTCCCTCTTGGCACCAGGGATGGGCATGCCTTATTGAAAGAAATGGCAATGGCCATCCATTCGATCAAACTCCAAAACATTTATGGCCATTGTCTCTAGCCTACCTCAATTATGCACTGTGTTAAACAAATCGTTTTTTCCTTTCCCTCTATTTTGTTCCAAACATTAATCCCTGCCCCCTCTATTCTATCAGTTCAAATTCATTTTCCTACATACTGGAATTTCTAATTGCAGCTTTGAACCAAGGACATGCCATCTCCAATTCCACTCTGGTTGTTCATACAATTTTATACTGAATTTTATGGTTGCCCTTTGAAAAATTCCAAAGTGAACAGCTGGGACATTTTGCATCCAATGAAAAGAAATACAGATAAGCATATGTATACACCTGCATAAGTCAAATTCTAATGTGTCTGGCCCTAAAGCTAATTAGAAACTTTGTTTCCTGATGACAATTACCCTTTGAAAATATCGGGGCACGCTGAACCCATTTAGTTGTGTAATGACAGGCAATTAGTTATAATTGTCCTACTTAGGGAGGAAGAAGTAGTAATAGGAAGGAGATGACTGCTAGAAGAATTGAAGTAAGTTCATGTTAATTAAACCATGGCAGAGGAAATTTATTTTAGGAATCTTTAAACTTGCCTATTTGTGTGTGTAGATAAAACATACCTTATTTGTGAAGAACAGTTAGGGTTGGAAAGTCATAAAATGATGGTTTTCCATTGAGATCCAAATAGAATCATAGTTTTAGAGCTGGAAGAGGTTTCAGAGATCTACCACCTCTTTCTACATTTTTTTAAACCCTTACCTTCTGTCTTGGAGTCAATACTGTGTATTGGCTCCAAGGCAGAAAAGTGGTAAGGGCTAGGCAATGGGGGTCAAGTGACTTGCCCAGGGTCACACAGCTGGAAGTGTCTGAGGCCAGATTTGAACCTAGGACCTCCCATCTCTAGGTCTGCTCTTTCTACATTTTACAGATCAGATGTTCTCTTGATGTCCAGGACTATTGACTGACCTCTGTCAGCTTTCTTGTACATCATTCCCTTGAGTCAGAGTATTCCCTTCAGAGGTTTCCAATCAGATATAACGCAGAATTCTAAGGAACTCTCAGGACTCTGAGTATGCAAAAGTCTCTCACTATAAGGTGGAGATAATTGACTATAAATATTCTTTTGTAGAGTAGTCATCTTTAACATAGTAGTCCCATGGGATTAGAACCACTAGTATTTCTTCCTTGTACCCAAAGTCTCTCATTTGGTGGAGACCTGGATAGTCTACATAATGCAAGAGCTTCATAAATGCTCTATACTTCAAGATTTTTATGGTGAAACAACAAGGTCATGTTTTTTTTTTAATTTGGTCAATTTCAAACATTATTCCTTAGTTACAAAAATCATATTCTATTCCTCCCTACCCTTCCCCCCTCCCCCCTTCCCATAGCCAATGTGCAATTTCACTGGGTATTACATGTGTCCTTGATCAGAACCTATTTCCATGCTGTTGGTGTTTGCACCAGTATGATCATTTAGAGTCTCCATCCCCAATCATATCCCCTAAACCCATGTGATAAAGCAGTTGTTGTTCTTCAGTGTTTTTACTCCCAGTTTTTCCTCTGGATGTGGACAGTGTTCTTTCTAGTAGATTCCTCCAGGTTGTTCAGGATCACTGCATTGACACCAATGGAGAAGTCCATTACATTCGATTGTACCACAGTGTATCAGCCTCTGTGTACAATGTTCTCCTGGTTCTGCTCCTCTCACTGTGCATCAGTTCCTGGAGGTCATTCCAGTCTCCATGGAATTCCTCCACTTTATTATTCCTTTGAGCACAATAGTATTCCATCACCAACATATACCACAATTTGCTCAGCCATTCCCCAATTGATGGCAGCCCCTCGTTTTCCAATTTTTGGCCACCACAAAGAGCGCAGCTATGAATATTTTTGTACAAGTCTTTTTCCTTATTGTCTCTTTCGGGTACAAACCCAGCAGTGCTATGGCTGGATCAAAGGGCAGACAGTCTCTTATCACCCTTTGGGCATAGTTCCAAATTGCCCTCCAGAATGGTTGGATCAGTTCACAACTCTACCAGCAATGAAATAATGTCCTGACTTTGCCACATCCCCTCCAGCATTCACTGCTTTCCTCTGCTGTCATGTTAGCCAATCTGCTAGGTGTGAGGTGATACCTCAGAGTTGTTTTGATTTGCATCTCTCTGACTATAAGAGATTTAGAACACTTCTTCATGTGCTTATTAATAGTTTTGATTTCTTTAACTGAAAATGGCCTATTCATGTCCCTTGCCCATTTATCAATTGGAGAATGGCTTGATTTTTTGTACAATTGGTTTAGCTCTTTATAAATTCGAGTAATTAGACCTTTGTCAGAAGTTTTTGTTATGAAAATTGTTTCCCAATTTGTTACTTCCCTTCTAATTTTGGCTAAATTGGTTTTGTTTGTATAAAAACTTTTAAATTTGATATAATCAAAATTATTGATTTTACATTTTGTAATTTTTCTAGCTCTTGCTTGGTTTTAAAATCTTTCCTTTCCCAAAGGTCTGACATGTATACTATTCTGTGTTCACCTAATTTACTTATAGTTTCCTTCTTTCAGGTCATTTACCCATTCTGAGTTTATCTTGGTTTAAGGTATGAGATGTTGATCCAAACCTAATCTCTCCCACACTGTCTTCCAATTTTCCCAGCAGTTTTTATCAAATAGCAGATTTTGGTCCCAAAAGCTGGGACCTTTGAGCTTATCATAGGTTGTCTTGCTGAGGTCACTTACCCCAAGTCTATTCCACTGATCCTCCTTTCTGTCTCTTAGCCAGTGCCATATTGTTTTGATGACCACTGCTTTATTGTATAGTTTGAGATCTAGGACTGCAAGGTCACCTTCCTTTTTTTTCATTATTTCACTGGATATCCTTAATCTTTTCCAAATGAACTTCCAAATGAACTTTGTTATGTTTTTTTTTCTAATTCAGTAAAAAAAGATTTTTTTGGTATATTGATGGGTATGGCACTAAATAAGTAAATAAGTTTGGGTAGGATGGTCTTTTTTATTATGTTAGCTCATCCCACCCATGAGCAGTTAATGGTTTTCCAATTGTTTAGATCTAGTTTAATTGTGTGGAAAGTGTTTTGTAGTTGTGTTTATATAGTTCCTGGGTTTGTCTCAGCAGATAGATTCCTAAGTATTTTCTATTGTCTAGGGTGATTTTAAATGGAATTTTTCTTTCTAATTCTTGCTTTGGAGATGTGTTGGAGATATATAGAAATACTGATGACTTATGTGGGTTTATTTTGTATCCTGCAACTTTGTTAAAGTTGCTGATAATTTCCATTAGCTTTTTAGTTGATTCTCTAGGATTCTTTAAGTAGACCATCATGTCATCTGCAAAGAGTGATAGCTTGGTTTCCTTATTAACTATTTTATTACCTCCAATTTCTTTTTCTTCTCTAATTGCTACTGCTAGTGTTTCTAGTACAATGTGAAATAATAGAGGTGATAATGGGCATACTTGTTTCATTCCTGATCTTATTGGGAATGCAGCTAGTTTATCCCCTTTGCATATGATGTTGGCTGATGGTTTTAGTTAAGTTCTGTTTATTATTTTTAGGAAAGACCCTTCTATTCCTATACTTTCTAGTGTTTTTAGTAGGAATGAGTGTTGTATTTTGTCAAAGGCTTTTTCTGTGTTTATTGAGATAATCATGTGATTTTTGTTGGTTTGCTTGTTAATATGGTCAATTATGTGGATGGTTTTCCTAATATTGAACTATCCTTGCATTCTTGGTATAAATCCCACCTCATCATAGTGAATAAGCCTTGTGATGACTTGCTGAAGTGTTTTTTCTAGTATCTTATTTAAATTTTTTGCATCTATGTTCATTAAGGAAATTGGTCTATAGTTTTCTTTCTCTGTTTTTGACCTGCTTGGCTTTGGAATCAATACCATTTTGTCATGAAAGGGATTTGGTAGGACTCCCTTTTGCATATTATGTGAAATAGTTTGTATAATATTGAGATTACCTGTTCTTTGAATGTTTGATAGAATTCACTTGTGAATCCATCAGGCCCTGGGGATTTTTTCTTAGGGAGTTCTTTAATGGCTTGTTCAATTTCTTTTTCTGATATGGAATTATTTAAGAATTCTATTTCTTCTGTTAATCTAGGCAATTTATATTTTTGTAAATATTCATCCATGTCACTTAGTTTGGCTTATTTATTGCCACATAATTGGGCAAAATAGTTTTTAATGATTGCCTTAATTTCCTCTTCATTGAAGGTGAGGTCTCACTTTTCATCTATGATATTATTAAGTTGGTTTTCTTCTTTCCTTTTTTTAAGGTCATATGTTAAAAGATGAACGGGACCTTATCATTCGGGTAGACTGTCTCTTCAGCTTATAGAAATCATAGGACCATTGATTCAGAGTTGGAAAGGATATCAGGAGCCATCAAATAATATCCTCAGGTAATTCAGACAAAGAAACTGAGGAAAAATTGATAAAGTGGCTTGCCCTAGATATCATTAAAGAAGCAGTTCCAAATTAATGATTTGGGACCAAACCTCTGGCTCTCACTCTAGCATTATTGCCATATTACTATGAACTAGAAGAGATGGTGACATGGGAATTATATGTAAGGTGTTAGTGTGGCCATGAGCCATGTTTCATGTGCCCTTATGTCAACCAGTATCATCCATGTTCCAGGGGAAAATTTATTTAAATAAGAAACATAAATAAGACTAAAGGTTTCCAAGTTTTTCCTCCAAAGAATAATGTTGGTCAAAAGACATTAGGTTTAGAGTTAGAAAGGATCATAAAAGTAACTGAGTCCAACAATGTCATTTTTTCAGGTGATGAAAATGTAGCCTAGAGTAGTTAAATGACTTGTTCATGATGCCTCAGTTAGTTGATTTTGGAAGCAGTATTTGAACTAACTTCTTCCTGGCTCCAAATCCAGTGTTTTATTCACCACCCTATATTGCCTCCAGTTCAGTTTAGAAAGATTCCATCAAATAAATAATGACCAAAACAGAGATTTTAGGAAGCATCCTTTTCAACTATAGGAAGTCAAATGAATAATTTTGATTATATGAAATTAAAAAGGGTTTAGACAAATAAAACCAATGGATCCAAAATGGAACAAGAACAAGAAAATGACGGGGGAGGGGAGCAACAGTTACAGGAAGTTTCTCTGATGAAGGCTTCATTTCTCAAATACATGGTGTAAGATTCATTGGGAAAATGGGTGGGATTGAAGAACAGGGAATATGGAAGGTTTTATAACAGGAAATGGAGGAGTTGAAGGGAGAGAGGGAATATGGCTGCCGGTGAAGTAAAAGGAGAGAGATGCCCCCTGCTGAGAGGCTATTTTGAAAAATGGGGTTCCCAAGAAAAGGGCCCTGAGGGGACTTATGTCTTCTCTATGGATTGATGTGGAAGATACCCCAGAGCAGGTAAGCATGGACCCTCCTGAGGGACAAGCCTCCCCTCAGACAGGTTGCTCTTCAGGGGTCCAATAAGGACCGTTTATAGTTGAATAGCTGTCCTGATGTTCAGCTCCCTCTATGTCCCCTGAAATGTTAGTCCTCTTATCTGACTGCAATATTCAAATAAAGATATATATTAATAATAAGTTTGGATTGGGGAGGTATCAGGAAAGAGGGAAGAGGGATTTCCCTAGATGAGGTTTGAGTCTCTCTCTGCTTTGGAGCTGAGACCAGACCTCACAGGCTGGTGGAGGGTTTCCTTTATTCCTGTCTATGCTAATCTGTGCTAGTTTTCTTAAATTCAAAGTCTTAGCAGTAGACAGCAAGATGGAGAAAAGTTCTGACCTTCAAAGCTGGTTGGGCCTCTTTGGGCTGACACCCCTAAAGACTGGCCTTATAGTCCAAACTGCTTCCCATAAGTCTTTCTGTCTGATGAACATGATCACAGGAATCCAGGTAGAGCACCCAGTTGGGAAATTCAGGAATAGAGCCACTTCTATCCAGAGACAGGGAGAGAGGCTCCTTCCAGGTCCAGGGCCAAGAAGGAAGTGCCTGTCATAAGACCAACTGCCACTCCCAGTTGCCCCTTCCCACACCAAATTTCAGTCTTGTCAATATCTTCTCTCTAACACTACAACTGTTATTTGTTCCAACTAAGTGGCAGAAGGTCCAGAACTTGCTTTAGTTTTCCTTTTTACAATGGAAAACTCAACCACATTTATAAAAATGAAATCATTTTCTAATTGACAAATGATCAAAAGATATAAACAGGCAATTTCCAAAAGAAAAAAAAATAAAAGCTACTAAATTACCTGAAAAAATGCTCTAAATCATGTAAATCACCTAAATTAAAGAAGCACTAATTAAATCAACTCTGAGGTAACACCTTATAGCTATTAGAGTGACTAACATGACAGAAAAGAAAAATGATAAATGTTGGAAGGGGTTTAAAAAATAAGCATTGGTGGTGAAGTTATGAACTAGTCCAACCATTTTGAGAATATTTTGGAACTATGCCCCCAAAGTTATAAAACTCTACATACTATATAATTGAAAATCTGTTAACCTAAAAAAGAACTACATTTCCCAGAAGACCATTGAATTTCCTGTTGTTATATACTTCCTGCAGACCTGGGATATAAGATGGTTTGCAGCAAGCATGGTGATGGAGGTAAGGTGGGGGTTTTGAAATGGTTAATCAGCTATGGGCATATAGTCTTTATTTTGTATCCTCTTTATTCCTTGATTTCTAATGATCTTTAATAAATCTTTAAAATATAATATTTTTATTATTTGAGACTAATTTTAATTTTTACAATACCCTTTGATCCAAAAATACAACTAACAGTTCTGAATCCCAAAGAGATAAAAGAAAAGAGACATTTTTATTACAAAATTAATGGCGGCTCTTTTTAAGGTAATAATTAGAAATCGAAAGGATGACCATCAGTTGGAGAATGACTGTGGTCTAAGACTGTGATGGAGTACTATTGTGCTATAAGAAATTAAAGCAGGAAACAACCTAGAAATATTTATATGAACTGATGGAAAGTGAAGTGAACAGAACAAGAACATTGTACATATTACAAACATTATCAACAATGAAAGAGAACTACTCTGAGCAAGAAAATGATCCAAGACTCATCATGAAAAAAATACTATTCTCCTATAGAAAAAAGACTTTATGAATTCTGAGTAAAGATTGAAGCATACTGTTCTTCCCACTTTCTTTATATTCCTTACTTGTTATTGTTTGTTGCAACACTGCTAATAGGGAAAAAAGAAAAGAAAACGTCCCTTTCTAGTGTGGTCCCAGTTATTTAGTTTGGAGGTACCATGACCCAATCAAGACACCTGAATGGGCTGTTCACTTTGACTATATTATTTTCAATTCAGATAAACAAATATTTAGACATATAGGTGACACAGTAGGTAGAGTACAGGACAAGTTGAATAATGTTAGATTTATAAATAGTTTTGAGCATTAAATTGTTGTAGATAGGAGAGTGGGAGCCATCAACTGTGATAATTAAAATATTTGGGAGCAAGGGAAATATATATATAACAATTATGACCGCTGAAATATGTTTTCTACTGTGTCTTGGGTTTATATAAATATGAGATGGTCACCAGGGAATATATTCCCAATTTATGAATATGCCCAAGCCAACTGGGTTTTATAGAGAAATTTAATTTATAATATACTGATTAATCAATAGAAAAAGAGAGAAAGTAAGAAAGGAATAAGAATGAAGGGCCTCAAGCCAATAAGGCCTAGACCTCAGTCCCAAGAGATAAATCAGTCAGTCGGTTTTATCACTCACCCAAGATCTCTCTAGGTAAGGCTTCTCATGCCAACCTCAGGCTCCACCTTTAAGAGAGCCTCCTTTCAAGAAATGTTTCCAGAGAATTCTCCTGACTCCTCCTGAGTTCACCTTCCACAGCCTCCTTCAAGATCTCTCCAGCAGCTCTCCCTCCAGGACCTCTCCTCTCAGACCTCCTTCAGAGCAAAACCTCCTCTCAGATCTCCTTCAGAGCAAACTTCCCCCTCCTCCTTCAGAGCCACCTCCTGAGTTCTTAGACCCCACTATCTTTAAGGACATAATCTAAGTTCCCTCCCCTCAGTTCTCACATCTACCAATCACTGTCGATGTCTCCCCTGTGCCAATGGTGGCTCTAGCTTAACCCAGGACCGCCCAGAGGTCTGGCCCCTTTGCACATGTCTGTTGAAGGTCATATTCTCAAATAATTAAATCTTGATCTTTGCTGCAACCCTTCCTAAATCCTGTTACTCTGAGTAGGGTAGAGATTGTAGTTTCCAAGACCTGGTTCTGTCATTCCAAATATCTCTATTGTATCAATTCTAAAATCAATCATGACTCAAAGAACTTCCTGTTCTATGCTTAAGCATAGGTCAAAGCCCTTTCCATTGTTTAGCAAAAGGTTTCTGTTCTAAAGTAGTCTTAAGTAGGGAGGAGAAGGATCCTCCCATGCCAAGGAGTTTCATATTCCAATAGAGTTCTTACTATCAGTAGGAAATTTTTCAAGTATGAAATTTCCCAATGCGGAAATTTCCAACATTCATAAGTCTAAGAAATTTTAAGGTTTACAATAACAAATCTAGTCCCAGACTCTTTTTATCTATATGATGTTGGATAAGCCACTCAAATGCTCTGTGCCTCATTTTCTTTATCTGTAAAATGAGGAGAACAATATCACCTATGTCCCAGGGTTGCTAAACATAAAATATAGTGATATTTATAAATTGCTTTATAGGAGGCATATAGGTAGCTCAGTGGATTGAGAACTTGGACCAGAGACAAGAGGTCCTGGATTCACATCTGGCCTTTGACACTTCCTAACTGTATGGCCTTGAGAAAATCAGATAACCCCCATTGCCTAGCCCTAACTGTTTCTCTGAATTTGAACCAATACATAGTACTGATTCTAAGATGGAAAGTGAGGGTTTTAAAAATAAATTAATTAATTAAAATAAAGTGCCTTATAATCTGAAAGAGTCTTATAAGTACTAACTAGAAATAGGAAACTACTACTATGTGTAAACTATTATGGACTGTGTGTTATGAGGAATGTGAAATAAAAAGAGCCCTGACCCTGTAGTCTAGTTCTAGGAAAACACTATCAATTAATAATTCCATTATCATCCAATCAACATTTATTAAGTACCTATTGTATTCCAGGAACTCTGATAGGCAATGCTGATACAAAGACAAAAATTAAACAGTCCAAATTTAAAATCCAAACAGACTTCCAGAGTTTAGTGATTTTATTGGGGAAAACTGATGTTATTGAATTGAAAAACTTAAAAGTTCATGTTGACAGTATACTACTATCTTGACCTTCCCTAAATAGTTTCACTTTATAGTGTAAGGATTGAACCTATTATTCATTACTATGGGGAACTTCCAGGTGAGGAAATTCACTTCACCAATGCAGGTAAACATATGCTCTGCAACTTATACTCTCAAAAGAATTTCCTAGAGTGCCAAGGCTTGCCCAGAATCAAATAGCCAGAATATGTCAAATATGAGACTTGAAACAAAGTCAGAATGATAATAGCTGGCACGTACATAGCATTTACTCTATGCTAGTTACTGTAATGAGCACTGCACCATTTTCATCTCATTTGATCCTTACAGCAACCCTGAGAGATAAGTGCAATTTTTATTTGCATTTTACAGTTTATTTCCATTTGGCAGTTAGGTGGCACAGTAGATAGAGTAAAGGACCTGAGGTCAGGAACATTCATTTTCTTGAGTTCAAATCGGGTCTCAGACAAGTCACTTAATCCTGTTCGTCTCAGTTTCCTCATCTGTAAAATGAGCTGGAGAAGGAAGTGGCAAATCACTCCAGTATCTCTACTTCAAACAAGGTCATAAAGAATCAGACATCATGGAATAACTGCAAGTCTAGACTCTATGCATTGTGCCTCTGACTTTAAGACAAATTCTTTATTTACTACACCAGCTTCACAAACCTGTGTAAATAAACCTGTGTGCCCACAAACTTTAGCTTAATCCCAGTAAATTTGCCTCTAAACCCTAAAAAGTGCTTCAGCACCTATGTTTGTGTAAACTCTAATTTAAGCTCTAATTCAATCCAGTCTCCACCTATGATTTCTTTGGCTCTAGTATCCATCTGTTCTAAGTCTTTTTATAAGTTTCTCATCTTATCCATCATGTCCCTGTGTGGGCAAACCTCCATCATCTCCATGGAAGCTTGGTAATTGGATTAGGCTTTTTGTGGGGCAAAGAGTTGTTCCCTCCCTTCCCAAGAAGAGGAGTTTGAGAAATGCCTCTTGGACCCAGTTCAAACTTCTCTTTCCCATTGTCTTTACCTGAGTTGACATGACTACAAGCTTCTATTCTTCTCTGTCAAAATTATTGAGAAATGCAGGAAATTAGGGGTATTTATGTTTTTTTATATCATGGACTCCTTTGCCAGTCTGGCAAATAAAATTTTAAAGCATAAAATAAAATGCATAGCATTACAAAGGAAATGAATTATTTGGAAATATTGTTATCTATATTTAAAAAAATAAAAAATGTGTGGAGCCCAAATGGACTCCTGCTGTAAATCCAACCAACTGATCAGTCCTTAAGCTTGTTGAAACCACTTTCTCTGTGCCAGGAACTATGCTTGATGTTGGTGATACAAAGACAAAATAGTATAGATACATATATGCATTCATATGTACATAGATAGATATAGAAATACAGTATATACACACACTTATGAATAATATATAATGATCCTGGAACAATAAGTTAGGGGCAAGTTGTGAAAGATTTTAATAGCTAAAAGGAGGAGTTCACATTTTATCCTTGAGGCAACCCAGAATTCTTGGAGTTCATTGAGTATGGGAGTGATGAGGTAAGAATGTGAATGATGCTCCTATGATTGATGTTCCTTAAGGCACTAGCTAGATCTCATTGTAGAACTGCTGAGCATTCAGATCTGATGGACTTGGATTCCTGAAAATCATGAGCACTTTGCAAAAAGAGCACCTGCCATTGCTATAAAGGCCATATCAAAGAGTTGGATGAAAGAAACCTTTGTATAAAGTCTGTGTCCTTGTACAGAATCCTCTAAGGTCTGAGTTGGGCTAAGGAATGAGATTGCAATGGGAGAGCCACCATTTTGAGAGAAGCTTAAGTGTGTCTACATGACCGATGAATGAATTATATTAGAAAAAGGCATTATTGGCATCCCAGCTGTTATTGGAGAGGTGAATTCAATCAAGGGTCCAAAAGAACCCAGGGAAGCCAATAATATTGGCTGACCTGCTAAGGATATCAAGGTCTCTCTAATCTATTTCCTTTCTGTGGATGGCAAGACAGGAAAGTCATCATTTTCATTAAAATCTCTAGGGAAGGACATCACAAAGTCAGGTATAGCAATTTGGTTCCTTGGAGAAAATGGGACAAAGGTCGGCAACCCATTTCAGTCTTGTCCACTCAATCTCTGTCATTTGCATGGTGGGTAATTGTTATCTTGGAGTAGAAAAGAATGAGTTTAGACAAAAAGAGCTTGTAAAGCTGCAAGAGAAAAGCAACTAAAATAGAGCTAAAGGGTCTAAAGGCTGCTTTATCTAGTTTACCATAGGCAGCTGGCTGGGGTGTACTACACAAAAGGGCTGAAATAATCAAGAGAGTCTTAGCTTTTCAGGGCAAAAGCCCTGTGAGCTACAATGTCAGCATAGGGAAAATGTTGCCTCTCAGATGAATAGCAACAGATGCAGTAACAGCAGCACTGAAGCTCAGCAAGAAAGTCACCAAGAACACAGGTGTTCAGCAATGAACAGATACCCATCAGAGAGCAGCATGATGACATCACAAGAAGGTGTGAGTGACTGTTCAGCACAGGAGGCATGAGTTTCCCAGGGTTGCCATGTTCTCTGTGTGCTCCTCCAGATGGGTTCCCTGGTCACATGTATTCTCTACTTCAGAGACGTCAAATTCATATGCACAAGCAAGCTCCCAGAGAGTGCTCAACTGAATTAAAATTGAATCTGAAAATGTTTAATAAAGTAAAAATGCAATGCAACACAGCATGGCATTAATTTGTGACTAGTAGAAATCCTTACTCCTTGAGATTGAGACCACTGCTCAGTTCCATTGGTCGCATGGGCTCTACAGGATAGTGAGTCCCTTCGTACACATGGGACAACATTCTTACTTACTGTATTACCAAATTTGATTGGATGTCATTTGCTTTGAACTAATGCATCATCTGATTGGTTAAATAAAAGCAAACACATCACTGGAGTAGTTTTCAATCCACTTTTTAGCTTATACCTGAGCTAGCTTTGGAGATAGTGAATACGATATCGGTTTTGTTTTACCAATGATATTTGTAAATAAAAGATTCTAAAGGGGTGGTGGGAGGGGAGAAAAAGAATACCATTCTTGTAACCAAGGGAAAATGTTCTAAATTGACTAATTAAATAAAATTTCCAAAAAAAATGATTCTGAAACAAAGAAAGCTTTCTTCTTCTGTATTTGTAAAAGAGTGATACCTTCTCCCTCCCTATGCCTTCCCCCAATATGCAAAATTTAAGAAAGGATTTAGCAGTTTCAGTAATGAATGAGAGACACAGTATTGAGTCCAATACTGTATAATGCAGATAGATGATATAGTCATTAGGAAATATGAGACATTTCTAGTATTCCTCTTTCCTCATTGATCAGCTTGGATGTTGGGAGAAGGGCATTTTGCTTCATAAATTGTACTGTTCAATCATTTTTATGTTCTGTTTATTAGCATAAACAATCCTGACAATTTCTTTTTTCCCTCTCCAAAACACATCATAATATGGTGCACATTTTGGAAAAAAGGCTCATTTCTGGCAATGCATTGTCTTCTGGAAGCTTTGGGACTCCATCCAGTATTTTTAAGTTTGGCAAACTGGAGAACACTCTGAAACAGAAGAGACATCAAAGTAATTAGGCTGACCTGCTAAAGACTCAGAGCATCCTATTTCATTTATAGACTCCATAAATAAGCTCACTTTTATGTATCACATCATTATAAGAAAGATGGTGGCGTTGCAACATCAGTGAACCTGACCCTGCTGTGTTACATTAGCTTTCACATAGGGGTGATAGGATTATAGGATCATAGATTTAGAGCTAGAAAGGACCTTGGAGGCCATCATGATTAACCATTATACGTTTCACCTGGTTGAGCAATACTGACCTGCGTGACTCTGGATGTGAGATTTAATAGATCTTTGACAGTCTGTGACTTTTGATTATAGAGGTCTAATGCTACATAATTTGTTTTTATATATGAAATAAATTTTGATTATTACAGATTGCTCTAGGGAAAATTATTGCAGGAATCCAGTTGAGTGTTGCTGTTATTGCTGTTATAGGAAGAAGATAATGATCTATGAGCATACAGTAAAGTGTATTTTTAAAGAAAAAGAAGGCAGCCCCAACTATGACATGAAAGGACTAAAATAGGAATTCTGGTAGGGAAATAATCCGAGAATGCCAGATTGGGGGGAGGAGATTGGGCTGTTATCCCATCTTAAGGGCACCTTTCTGAGGCTCACATTTTCCATTGGCAAATCAGATGCTGAGTTCAGAGGGATAGATCATTCTCCTCATGCCACATAAACTGTTGCCACTGACATTTACTAGCAGGCATTCACTTGACTTTGCTGTTCAATCCATGGTCTATGAAGAGAGATCTAGTATCTTTCTGACCGTCTAGGATGCCAGAAGTGGAAACTTCTCTCCTGAGAGTTGACTGATGGAGGAGGAAACCATCTTTATTGAAAGTATCAATATATATATAATTTCATAGGATCATAGATTTTGAACCGAATTAGATTTTAAGTCACTTGATCATTTTAAGGATGAGGAAACTAATATACAGAGATGTGAAATGATTTACCCAAGGTCATACAAGTGATAAGTCTCAAAGTTGGAATTTGATAAAAGGTCTTCTGACTCAGAATCTGGTCCTTACCTCTGAACCATATTGCCGTTTACTGCCTTGGAGAATCTCTGATTGGGGGTAAGAGTGGAAAGGAAGGGCTGGGGCTTTCCCAGTGAAAGCTAAGGATTGAGCTGCTGTTGCTGCTTGAAGTCCAGGTCTGTTTAACTAGTTTACCTCCTTACATGCATTTTATAATAGTGGGATCAAGAGTGTCCCACTAGAATTTAAAAAAATTATGGTGATGGCCCTTCCATTTGCTTATAGGGGCTTCAACTATTGTCCAGGAACAAAACCTAGAGATGCCAAAACCTGGACTGTGATATCATCTGATTGGAGGAAGGACCTGAAACAGGACAAATAGGGAAGATGACTCAACCTTTGTGCCAATTCTGGGTGATAGTGAATAAGAGAAGCAAATAATTATTTTATTCTTTCAAGCATAATTTTAAATGGTAATTTTCTCAGTCTAACATGATGGCTGTGTGTCACCAATGCTAAATGTTTTACAGCATCAATAACTCACGTGTCCAGGTCATTTGAAAGTCTATAAATGACTCATTTTGTTGAAACACTATGAGATAAATTCTGTGGGTATTATTATCCTTATTGTATCAATGAGCAAACTAAGCCTTAGAGAGGGGAAATTATTTAGAGAACTAAATAGTTGGCAGAGCCATCAAAAGATATTGGGCGATGAATGGAAACTGGCGATGGTCTTCGCATTGTAGGTATTGGGGTATTAAACCTCACAAGGTCAGAAGTTTGGACAACTTGGGAACAAGGCAAAGGAAATGAAAGTAGAAATTTGCCCACAATTGTTATTCCCATTACACGCATCAGAATTTTGAGATGATAGCATCTCTTCATGTGAAATCAGCACTTGTTGCCTTTGATGAATTGTTTTTAGAGAAATTATTGGTAGAAGGATGAAACTCTCTTTGCCAATGCAAGTCAGAGCTGATTCTGCCCTTTAAAGTCTTGTTATTCGAGCAAAGATGGATTAAATGGCTTAAGTGGTCTTATAGTAGACCTGTGTTCAAATACAGCTTCGGAAATTAGCTGTGTGACCCCAGACAAGTCAGCAATCTTCTCTCAGCCTCAGTTTCCTTATCTGTAAAATGAAGACAATAATAGCATCTATACCATAATATTGTTATGAGTATCAAATTAAATAATTTACACAATGTGTTATAAACATTAAAAGCACCATATAAATGCAAACTGAATGAAAGGTGTCCCAAAAGTCTTAGTGCACCTTTATTCTATTTAAAATTTATGGGCCATTCTGTATAGGAATCTAGATATAAGATTATTTCTTGAATTGCAGGATAGTTCTCTATTCACTATATTACATTGCCTCTCTCAATGGATATTTACTAAATAGATATATCCAGATACTCCATAGCACTAAACGAAGGATTAGCATATGTTCTTCCTGGACTCCAAACAGCAACAATAATAATGAAAAATGATGATGATGATGATAACGCCATTTATAGAGTGCTTTAAATTTTCAGAACACTTTGTATACAGCATCTTATTTGGTCCTCACTACAATTCTATGAGATTGGTACTATTATTATCTTCTTTTAACAGATGAGGCACATAAGGTTAAATGAATTGCACAGGGTCACACATCTGGCAAAAAATTAAAAATAAATTAATTATTTATTTATTTTAAACTTTAAAAAAAGTTGAGTTCCAAATTTTCTCCCTCCTTCCTAGCCTTTCTCGACCTATCGAGAAGGCAAGTGAATGATATCAATTATAGATGTGAAATCATGCAAAACATTTCCATGTCAGTCATATAACAAAGATGAATGATAAATGGAGGAAAGTATATTTCAATTCACACTCAGATCTCATCAGTTTTCTCATTGAAAGTGGAGAGCCTATTTTTTCCCTTCTGAATCCTTTGGATTTGTCTTGGATCATTGTATTGATTAAAATAGCCAAGTCTTTCAGAGCTGACCATCATTGCAACATTGCTGTTGCTATGTCCATTGATGTCCCGGTTCTTTTCACCTCACTTTGCATCAGTCCATATAGGTCTGGCCATGTTTATTATTTTCCTGAAACCACTCTCTCATCATTTGTTATATCACAGTACTACTCCACCATAATCATATGCTACAACTTATTCAGCCATTCCTCAACTGATGAGCATCTCCTCAATTTCCAATTCTTTGCCAACCCAGAAAAAAATTACTATAAATATTTTGTACATAAAGGTACTTTCTGTTTCTTTGATCTCATTGAGGTAAAGCCTAGTAAAGGTATTGAATCAAAAGGTATGAACAATTTTATACATCTTTGGGCATAGTTTAGGCCAGCTCACACCACCACCACCAGTTTATTAGCATACCTATTTTTCCTCATCCCCTCTAAGCATTTGTCATTTCTGAAAGCTCTAAGGTGACACTTCAGAGTTGGCTTAATTTGCATTTCTCTAATCAATAGCTATTTAGAGCATTTTTTCTATTTGGCTATAGATAACTTTGAAAAATGTCTTCATACCACTTGACCATTTATCAATTGATGAATAGCTCTCATTTTTATAAATTTGACTCAGTTTCCTATACATTTGAGAAATGAGGTCTTTATCAGAGAAATTTGCTATAAAAGTTTTTGATACTACTTCATTGTCTCTGGCACCTTTTAGCAAAATGTACTTTCTGTGACTATCTCTTAATTAGATCTTTTTGCTTCTGCTTTGGCCAAGGTCATGAACTACCCTTGCCTTTGTTTACTTCACTGAAGCACAGTAGATTCTGTTCTAGCCTTCACTTTAACTCTGTTTTGTGTGTTTTCGTCTATTTCAAATATCACTTATTAAAAAATCATTGAATTCTAGTTTCTAATACATTCTGTTTGCTTCTATTCTATGGATATTCACATTCACATTCACAGTAATCATTACTAACTGTATTTTTCCTTCTAGCTCACATCTCATCTTTTTCCTGCTTATCTTTCTCTCTCTCTTTTTATCCTAACTCACTGTAAAAGTCTGTTTTGCTTTGGACCACTGGCTCCCTTATCTACTCTCCTTTTGTAATTATCCTTATTGGTTTGGTTAGATTTCTATACCCATCTAATTGTGTGTGTGTGTGTGTGTGTGTGTGCGCGCACGCGCGCACCCATTTATTCTTCTCTTTTTGAACCAATTCCAGAGAAAGGAAGGTTTAAGCATTACCTGCTACTGCCATCCTCATTTCCCCTTCACTGAAAAAGATTTTCCTTTTGTGCCATTTTTTATGAGAGGAAATTTTCCCAGTCTACCTCTCTTTTTCTCTTTCTCCTAGTGCATCCCTCATTTTCACCCATACATTTTTAGATCATATTACCATAATCAATGCACATTCATGCCTCCTTTCTAAGGAGAAGCTTAACTGCTCAAATAATAATGTTCTTAGAAGGTAGATGTATCACTTTCCCATATAGATATGTACAGTTTAAATGTATTGAGTTCCTTATGCTTATTCTTTCATGTTTACCTTTTTATACTTCTCTTTAATTTTTCGAACGTCAGTTTTTCTATTCAGCCCTGATCTTTTCATTAAGAATAATTTAAAGTCCTCTATTTCACTAAATATCACTATCATTTTCCCCCTCAAGGATTATACTCAGTTTGTTGGGCAGATAATTCATGGTTATAATCCTACCTCTTTTTTTCTTTCAGATTGTCATATTTCAAGTTCTATCTCTACAACTTTAACATGAAAGCTGCAATATTGTGTGTGACACTGACTGATTCCACACAATTTGAATTATTTCTTTCTGGCATCCTGAAGTATTTTCTCATAGATCTGGGAGCTTTGGAATTTCTCTATGCTATTTCTAGGCAGTTTCATTTTGGGATCTCTTTTGGGAGGTGATCAGTGGATTCTTTCAATTTCTATTTTATTCTCTGGACCTAAGATATCAGGGAAGCTTTCCTTGATAGTTTCTTGAAATGTGATGTTTAGGTTCTTTTTCTGATTGTGACTTTCAGGGAGTCCAGTAATTATTAAATTATCCTCAATCTATTTTCCAGGTCAGCTGTTTCTTCCCATGATAATTGATGTTTTCTTCTATTTTTCATTCTTTTGATTTATTTTATTGTTTCTTGATGTGTCATGAAGGCATTCATTTCCACTTGTCCAATTCTAATTTTTTTTATTTTTTTAAATTTTTTTTAAAACCCTTACCTTCCATCTTAGAGTCAATACTGTGTATTGGCTCCAAGGCAGAAGAGTGGTAAGGGCTAGGCAATGGGGGTCAAGTGACTTGCCCAGGGTCACACAACTGGGAAGTGTCTGAGGCCAGATTTGAACCTAGGACCCAATTCTAATTTTTAAGAAAGTATTTTCTTTACTGAGGCTTTTTTCTTCTTTTCCATTTAAACAATTATGCTTTTTAGAAAGTTCCTTTCCTTAGTGATTTCTGTGTCTCTTTTCCCATTAAGCTACTTATATTTTTAAGGTATTATATTCTTCAGATTTTTGGTGTCTTTTTTGCCAAGCTGTTAATTTTCTTTTCAGAATTTTCTTTCACTCTAATTTCTTTCCCCAATTTCTCCTGTACCACTCTTATCTTTAAAAAAGGGAAAGAAAAACAACAATAAATCTTCAAGGAATTCTTACTGGCCTTGGGTCAAAGTAGCATTTTTCCTTGAGGTTTTGCTTATTGTTGTCTTCTTCTGAGTTTATACCTTAGTTTTCCCTGTCACCATAGTAGCTTTTTATGATCTAGAGTGTTGTTTTTTAATTGTTTGCTTATATTTCCTGCCTATTTCTTGATTTTTCACTTTATGTTAAAGATGGGATCTGCTTACCTAGAAGTGGGGAGGCAATGTTCTAAGCTTCAGGCATTTTTGTGCTATTGTTTTTAAAGCGAGTTCTGGGAGTCTTTAAGTTTTTAGTGTTTTCAAGGTGATGTAATGTGAGGAGTTGGGTGGTGAATGTTCTCCTGGTCTGGCTTTGCTCTTTACCCAGAAAGAGCCCTTGTACCCAGCAACACCAAATGTTAGAGCTAAGACTGGGTCCCCTTCTTCCTTGTGTCCAATGAGGAGTACTCCTCTCTGTCCCGAAACTCCAATGCAGAATTGCTTATGTGCAATAGTGTTGCTAATCATTACCAGCTGAATTCAGTGCCAGCAAAGGGTCACTTGTAATTAATTTTTGTCCTGGTACCCAACCCTTGGTGAGAACTCCCAAAGCTACTATCACATCTCCAAGTCCCTCCCCTAGTCCTGCTGCATCTGTACCTTGGGCCTCTCGCTCCCAGGTTCATAGACCTTTTAAGTTATCTTAGGCTGGGAAACTGTCTCACTCAGACCTCTTCTAGGGCTCTGATGCTCCAAAATTTTTATTTAAGGGGTTATTTTAAGGAGTAATTTTTTTGGAGGAGAATAAATGTTAGGAAAATTTACCTGGGTTGCTACTTGCTACTATACTTTGCTATCTTGGCTCCTCCCCAGCTAGTAATTTTTGAGGCAGAATTCAAACTCAAGTCATCCAGATTCCAATTCTTGCTATCTATCCATTGTGCCACTCATATAGCTAATGCTTGTAGCAATCAAATGACAGCTAGCTCCTCAGTAAGAATAATGAATCTCACAAAGTATTTATATCATTCAAATCACATTGCACATTCTGTTGAGATGGAGCCAATGATCATATTTTATATGCAAAAATCAAAATTGAAATACAATAACTCCAAATATTATACATTATAAGATTTATTAATAATCACTTGAAGTAAAGGAATAAAAAGGTGATTATTTAACAAAATAAAACCATGTACCCAAGCTAAATCTACCTGCTCAAAAGTCCCGTTCCTCTAAAGCTACCAACTGGAAGCAAAGAAGCTAAACACAGAACCCCATCCAATTTAGCTCCTGTCTATCCAGCACACAATGAGTGGGCTCCTGGGGAATATAGTTCAAAGGCACAAGATTTCCAATTATACATATATGACTATAACTCTGGCAGGTATATATTCAAATTATATATGGTCATGGGATTCATTATTTGCACTAATCAGGACCTAACTAGACTTCACTATAATACTGTTTCTCATGAAACACTATCATAGAACAAGTTTCAATAATTATTAAATTATAGCTAGTTCAGTTTAACTTTCATTCCTTATTGGTAGCTTCCATGAATAGGAGCACAACATAGGATGGGACTGGGATGGAGGGGTTGCTATATTGATAGGATCACAGATCTATTGTGGATATTGGAGTATTTCTGAATTTCACCTAGATCATTTCAAAATAGCTTCCACTAATACCTCCCTCCAGTACCTCAGCATGGCAGAGAGGTGACCTTAATTTCATAGAGACTGTATCAGTACGGTGTGTGTTCGAACATATGCTAGAAAGGCACAAACTCATGGAATATATGTCTGACAATGGAGGACTAACCCAGCTAGATGAAGAGACTCCTACTCCCATGCATTTGTCTATTAAGTAACAACTTGCTTTTGTACATAGTAACCCATGAAACTATCTAGAGCCAGAGGTGGAAGGAGTTTGAAATCTTCCTGTGGCAGAGAGGTGAACATCAGCAACTCCAAGAAAATGACAGATCCTTGAAGTATTAGAGTGAGTCCTTTAAAGCATGACTTGAAGGAAAACAAGTGGGCAGCAGCTACAAAAAATTGCTGTTCATAAATTAACAAAAATGATGCCTAGAAGCAAAAAAAGATGCCTAAGGCTAAGTTTTTTATTATTGATGCACCCACCTTCTGGTTCTGTCACCTAAACACAATTAGCAATGTTACTGAAAGAACCCTTGCACCTTCTTTCACTTTCCAAAAGAAATGACTAACTTGCTCTCAGATTACAGTGATGTGGCAGTTCACTTAAATTACAGGAATTACTTTCTCAGTAAAATGTAAGATCCTTGAGGGTAGAGATCAGTTTTTTGTTTTGTTTTGTTTTGTTTTTGACTTTGTATTCCCCAGGACTGATTGGCACTAAATTAATGCTAACTGAATTAGAACTAGGGCAGTTCAAAAGGGTGTCTTATTTCATCAGCAACTTGAGGACAAAGAACCCTTTGTATCCTTCAGAGCACTAATTTGGAGACCTTATGTGGTGTAGATAAATTGGGGGATTAGACTTGTGATTCCATGCATGTAGGGAATTCTTGGTAAGGAAAGTATCTCTACCATTGGAGGGCAGTACCGTATGTTCTTAGAGAGTTATCTAGCACTGAGACATTAAAAGACACCAAAGATCATGTAACTAGTATATGTTAGAGATAGGAATAGAACTCAGGTCTTCTTGGTTTCTTTCCCCCGGGTCATACAGCATCTCTCCAATCAAGAGAAGTGAATCAGGAGTGCAGAGGCTGAGAGCCAGAGTGACAGTGGAGAAAGAGTTAGCCTTGGCATCAAGAAGAACTAAACACTTTACATATTGCCTCCCCATATTTGTTTGTAGGTGTTCTTTCTACCATTAGATTCTAAGTTCTTTGAGGGCAGGAATGGTCTTTTGCCTCTTTTGTATCCTTAGGACTTAGTATAGTACCTGATACATAGTAGACATTTAATAAACATTTGTTGATTGATGGATTAAAGTCTCACCTCATACACCAGCTAATTGCTGAGCAACCCTGGGCAAATCACATAACCACAGAGTTACTTTGACAACTCTCACAAAACATTAAGTTGTCGAGAAATTGCCAAACATGCCCTGAGAGAGGGCATTTCCTCATCAGGAATTCCTCAAATCCATGAAACCACAAACAAAACAAATAAAAAAGGAGTATGATGCCAAAGACTTCCAGGATTGGGGAAATGGTATTTTTTTTATAAAGCAGGAAATAAGAACTGTTTTATTATTAAAATGGAATGGGAATATGCTGTGTGGCCCTAGGCAAGTCATTTAATCCCAAACACCTAGCCCTATGCAATTTTCTATCTTAGAAATAATACTAAGATAGATGGTAAAGGTGTAAAAAAATACAATGGGGATGAATACATATAAGAACAGAACCTTATAGATGGAAAAAAGACCTTTGGAATAGAATGGATAGTAGTTCTGGTGTCATGAAAAATCTCAACTCTGTTGGAAGTTTATCTTTGTGAATTTAGACAAGACATTTACCCAAGTTCACACTGTTAGTAAGTGACAGAGACGGAGTTTAAATCCAAGACTTGTGATTACAAATTTTGCTTCAATTTCTTCAGATATTAAAGAAGGTAGTAAACTGATAGCTTCAATAATCCCTTCCATCTCTAAATATGAGAGCTTATAAATGTAGAGAGCCTTTAGGAAGCACAATGAATAGAGTACTGGGCTTGGAATCAGGGAGTCCCAAGTTCAAATCTGGCCTCAAACACTTCCTAGCTCTGTAACTCTGGACAAATCACTTAAATTTGATTGTGTCAGTTCCTTGTCTGTAAAACAAGCCAGAGAAAGAAATGACATACCCCTTCAGTATTTTTGCCATATCCCAAAATGGGATCACAGAGATTTGGACATGAATGAAACATCTCAACAATGTGGGATCTTGAGATAAAATAAAAATATTAAGCTGAATTTTTGGTTGGGGTGACCTCGGAGCACAAGAAAACCTCCGAATGATATAACTAAGATTAACCAATCCAAGTGCCATAAGCCAGTAATTGACCCAAATCTTGATCAATGGAACAAGTTACCCCAGGGATAACAGCGCAATCCTATTTAAGAGCCCATATCAACAATTAGAGTTTACGACCTCAATGTTGGATCAGGACACCCAAATGGTGTAGCCGCTATTAAAGGTTCGTTTGTTCAATGATTAAAGTCCTATGTGATCTGAGTTCAGACCAGAGAAATCCAGGTCAGTTTCTATCTATACAATTATTTCTCCCAGTACGAAAGGACAAGAAAATTAAGGCCAACATTATAAACAAGCCTTACAACTAACTAATGAACTATATCTTAATTAGTTAATGTAAACTTTTATAACTCTAGAAAAGAGTAATTAAGGTGGCAGAGTAGCTGTGTGCAAAGAGAGGAGGGCTGGATGCAAAAGATGTTGCTGGAAAATAAAATGAAAAACCACTCCAGAATCTTTGCGAATAAAATGCCAAATAGGATCACAAAAAGACAGACACAACTAGAAGACTGAAAAACACAAATAATGTGGAATTTGGAATCAGAGGACTTGGATTTGAGGCAACAACTGCCCCTTACTGAGTTATCTTGGCAGATTAAGAACTCTCTCTGAACCTTAGTTTCCTCATCCATTAAATGATGGGATTGGGATTAGGTGGCTTCTGAGATTCCTTTGATCTTTAGCTTTAGTCTTGCCCCCCTCATTTTAAGAGATGAAGTTACCAAGACCTCAACAAATAAATTGACTCATTCAGAATCACATAAAAAGTTAGTTTTAAACCCAGGAGAAGAACTTACTTTTCTGGATTCCCACTTCTGCCTTACCTTTCAGATTCATTATAATTGATAACACTGATAAAGGAACCCAGTAACAGCAAGACATCAGTCTTCTTGGCATCCTTCCTAAAGCTGCTTGAACTCTATTGTGCCTCCTGGGCATGTTCCCAATAGTGAAGAAGGGAGTAAACTCACTCATGCTTGGCAGGTATATTACCTCTTTCAGACCACTGTGGTATGTTTAATAAATTATCTCTTTCTGTTCACTAAATGGCATCCTGGAAGCCAAAAAGAATGAAAATCTAACCAAAGAATAAGTGTTTTGGAGAGATGTTGCTCTGTATCTAATCTAAGCCAGATCCAAATTCAGAAAAGAACAGGAATGCCATCCATTAAATACTAGAGTAACACTACAGCCAGGCAGAATCTGAGATTACTCAGTGTCTTCAATGAAATGTCCTACATACATGTTTAGTTATCTTGTTACTGGTGCTTAACACTTCTAATGAAAATCTTTCAAACTTAAAAGAGAAAAAATGGGCTGCAGGTAATGGAAGGCACAAAGGACATAAGGCTGAAGGGGTGACTTCTCTAAATTCAATCAGATTGGGGGTAGCTGGGTGGCTCAGTGGATTGAGAGCCAGACCTAGAGACAGAGGTCCTGGGTTCAAATCTGACCTCAGACATCTTCCTAGCTGTGTGACCCTGGGCAAGTCACTTGACCCCCCATTGCCTTGCCCTTACCACTCTTCTGCCTTGGAGCCAATACACAGTATTGACACCAAGACGGAACGTAAGGGTTTAAAAAATTTTTTTAAACAAATAAAAATAAATTCAATCAGATTCCTGATGTAGTGGTAACAGAGAAAGTGCATAATTAGTTACAGAGTTTCAGTCTGGCCAGGTTTTTTTAGAAATTTCCCCTTTAGAAGTAGCATAACTGAATGTGAAATGCAAACAAACCTTTGTTTATTCCTTGGTACCATGGACAGAGTACTGAGCTTTGGGTCAAGAACACTTGAGCTCAGATCTGACCTCGGACACTTAATAACTGTGTGAATCCAGGCAAGTCATTTTACCCTCTGGTGCTGGTTTGCTCAATGGTAAAATGGAGATAATAATAGCACCTACTTCCATGGATCGTTGTGAGGATCAAATGAGGTAATACCTGTAAGAAACACAGCACAGAGTAATTACTCCATAAATGCTTATTCCCTTCCCTTTGGGGACTCACTGTTTTCTGTAGTTTTGGTGAAATTCGCAGGGATTCCTCTTGAGCAGGAGAGATTCTAACGGAGTAGATTGCAAACTGGAGAGTCCACTCAATGTCTCAATCTGGTTTTCAGCCAAGGATAAATGCTGTATTTCAGGTACCTTTGGCAATTGTTTGAAAGATGTGAGGCAATTTTTGCTGATATTTAATTCTTTGCATCTGAGTAAAAGAAAAAACAATTCACACTATATAGTCTAAAGAAGGTCAAAATCCATGACTTTTCTAGTGATATTACATGTGTTAAGTATACTTTTAAAATTCAAAAATAAAATATTGAAGTCACCTGTGGGGGAAAAATAAAAATGTCCTAAAAGACTCTAGTGAATGCTACTTTTTGATAAATAATCATCCTCAGCATGTGGACTTAACACCATAATTTAATTAGGTCAAGCTGAAATTGCTAAAAATAAGTCATATCCTTATAACTTCCACAATGTCCTAAGGACAAAGATATGACAGTAATTGTTATTCAGGTCCTGGGGAAAGACAAACATTTCTAAACAGTGGCTAATTCATTGTATGGAAGTATCTACCTGTTAGGAACCAGGAAGCCCTTTTGCACAGAATGAGTGATCAAGGTAATGACAGTGCTACCCTGATGATGTTCAGATTCTGTATGAAGAGTTTAGTAAGAAAGGACTGACATGAAGACTCAAGACAACCTCAGTTGGAATTAGAAAGTTAATTTCTGTATAACCCAGTGGAATTGCTTGTCAACTTCGGGAGGGAGGAAGGAAACAAAGAGGGAAGGTAGAATCATGAATCATGTAACAATGAAAAAATTTTCTAAATAAAAATGGGTGGGAGAAGAAAGTTAATTTCTTTTTAAAAGTCTATTTTTCTTAGCAGGAGAATTATGTCCCAGGGTAACAAAGTGGCTCCCAAATATTTAAAAATTTATCCTAAAAGTTTATCTATACTATTTGAATAATGGATGAAAATCACATTTACAACATGTCTTCCAAAAGTGGGAGTAAGAACATGGAAGGTGGAAGAAGGAAGTGGGGCTGGTGGACTTTATAAAAGATTGTCAAAGATTTTCATCACTTAAAATAGAACTGATTTCCTAGTTTCTCCCTTTGTGCCTTGGGAGTATTTTCTCAGAACATCTGCCCCATCTTATTCTTTGCTAGCCCAATTCTTCCCCCTTCCTAAAAACTCATTTTAAAAATCAACCAACCCCATAAAAGACTACATATTTTATTCACTCCTTACTCAGTGTTCATTCTTGGCACTTGAATTAAAAAAAAAAACTTTTAAAGTACTTGCTATGTGCCAGATATTGGCTAAGTGTTGGAAATACAAAGACAAACATTAAATTGTACCTACTATCTGCTTAATAAATGTTTGATGAATGACTGAGTAAGGACAATTGGAGATGGCATGAAAGACAGACAGATAGACAGACACAGAGATTAAAAGAGAGAGAGATGCACATTGGCCATAGAGATGAGTTGGGAAGCTGACAAAAGTCTGGAGCAAGAGCAATGGCATAAACAGACTTGAAACTGTACAGGACCTGACCTCTGTGGTTCACACACTTCTCCAGAAGATGTAGGACAAATTTTAGACTATTTCAGACCAGATAATTGGCCAAACTGATGATATGAGATGTCGCATGGATGATCTGAATAAAAATATTGTTGACCTCATGACTCAAGCAGGGGTGGAAGAAATAGAAAGGGAGAACAAAATACCTACTACACATACTAAAGATTTTGTTAATCCTTTAGAATGAATTCTTGAAAATGTTTTTCACATGCTAAGAGGTGAAGGAACAGATTTTCTCAACTATCTACTGCGTGCAAACATATTTTTTTTAATTATAAAGGTTGTAATTCCTAGAATGTACAGTTTAGTTAGGTTTCAAGGTGATTTATTTTATGATTTCTTGCATGTGGTAGCTTCAACTAGTAAATACTAGTAAACTGAAATTCTGGCTACTTTTGGCTAGAATTTTCAAAAAATTCAGTGAATTTTTGGTCAAGTCATTTGTCATTCCTTTTGTAGTTGTTTCAGTTTAATAACAAATTGCTATGTATTTTTTAAAGAAATGTATTAATTTTTTCAACTGCTATCAGATTCTCTTTGTGAACTGAAGCACTTAGCATCAACAGTTCATAATTCTTAGCACAAAAAATGCTGTTGTACTAATAACAAATAAATGGCATGTTGACCATATTTTTAAGCAGACAAAATATTGAGCATTTTTGTGTCATTGCTGTTTCCATGATTGAGAAGTAAACCTAAGAATCTACTGTAAAAAGCCCCAGAAAGGAACTGAAATTGAATGATTGTAACTACTGCCTCTTTTTAATACACTAGAGGATTTGGATAGTGACAGGAGTATCTCACTTCCTCTCCAATAACAAGGACAGAAAATAACCAATAAAGATGCATTGCATTCACTGATTGGAATTTCATGTGGTAAAACAACACTTCAATCTTTAGCAATAGCAAAAATGCTTACTGTAAGAACATGAGGGTTTTAAAATCAACTTCCTCTTTACTTGTGCTACTGATTTTAAAAAAACATTTGTCAATTAGAAGAAAAAGCAAGTGGCCATTGTGAATCCTTGTGTACTGATTGACAAATGCCTTTAATGTACACTTAGATTTTTTAAAGAAAAATTTTGAGTTTTCTTGTTTACTTTTTCTTTAACTAAATCCCACCAGAATAACACTGTTATAACAGATTATAAGTGGAATGGAAAATACCAAATATTTTTATCATGACATCCATTTCTTTTTATGGAGAGGTGAGGGATAGAGATTGGACACCCAGATGACTGATTCATCAAATTGCTCTTGAGTTTAAAAAGCAAAACAAAAACAAAAAAAGTCAAGATAAAGCTGAAGGATGATCTAGAAGTAGAAGGAGTCATTTTTCCTGCAAATGAATTTTTCAGTGAATATTTTGTGATTGTAGGAGAAATTTTCTGTACCACCAAAGAGTTTCTTGTATTTGTATTGATATGTATATATAGTGTATATATATATACATATGGAATAAAGTTATGAAATAACAATAAAACGGAAAGAGAGAGAGAGATAGACAGAGATAGAGTGAAACACAGAGAAAGACAGAGAGACAGACACACAGAGAGAAACAGAGAAACAGAGAGGGAGAGAGATAGACAGTGAGACAGAGAAAGACAGAGAGAAGGAGAGAGAGAAAAAAGAGGGAGAGAGAGAAAGAGACAGAGAGACAGACACAAACACAGACACAGAGAAAAAGAGAGAGACAGAGAGAGAGAAAGAGAGAGAGAAACAAAGGGAGAGAGAAAGAGGCAGAGACACAGAGACAGAGAGAGACAGAGACGGGAAAGAGAGAGAGAAAGAGAGAGAGACAGAGACAGAGACAGAGAGACAGAGACAGAGAGGAAGAAATATAGGAAATATTGACACAAACAGAGAGACAGAAACTGAAACAGAGATAAATACAGGATAAGGACAGAGAAAGAGAGAATGAGTCTGTCTCACTAGCAATACTGAAAGCTAACATCATCTGATTCCTTTGTCTTCCTCAGGGTGACTGACTCATAAAGTTTCTAACACACAGAGGTTCAAGGAATAACATTGACTGACAAAGCCTGACTCAGGAATAGAATGTATGATGGTCCTGTAATTAACACCATTGTTTTCCTCTTAAAAAGGGCAGACTTCTCTGCTCATGTGACTGCTGAGCATAAATTACTCTTCTATGACTCTAATGTAATTAGTGCTTAAAATTAATAAATGGATTTGAAACATCTATTATTCCATTTTCTTCATTAGCAAATAAAGTTATTTTCATTGATATGATTCAGCGAGTCATCTGTACAGTAACAGACACTCTCTTTTACTTAATATTTAGTGTGCCTGTGAAATGGGGCTCAAACATGTGTATTTTGGCAATACGCTTTTACCAGAGAAGAAACTTTTTGAAATAAGAATTCTACCAGTGTTGATATATGAGTAATAGTTAGAATATGTGCATGAATACATTGCCCGGACCAGTGATTCCATTGAAGGAACCATACCAGTTAACTTCCTCTGATCAATGCAGGTCAGTAAATATTTCTCAATTTATAGTTTGAGAGAGTTGAGAGACACTCAGATGTTAAACGACTTGTTCAAGTTCTTACAGTCAGCACCTAGCAAAGAGACTTTTAGCCCAGGGATTTCTGACTCCAAGTCAGCTTCCTATCTATCTTTAATGGTTAGACTCAGTGACTTAACCGTGTTTGATTCTTTCCTAATACACCATGCCCTAGATCTTTTGGAATTTTCTTTCCTAGCAGAGCTTAGATATTATGATCTCAAACTCTCTACTGGATAGGTAGTTGAATATTGTATAAGTACCTGGGCAGTCTTATGGCACTTAGATCTCTCAAAGAATTGTCCACCAGCCAAAGGGTTTGTACTCGAATTAGTCGTCGGAGAATCCTGTTCAAATTTTCTACTTGATAAGGGTCTCCCAAGTCCTGAAATGAAATGTTCAAATTCTGGAGGGAGGCAAGAAGGTGAAAAAGCAATTTCTTTTTTTTTTGCAACTTTTTAAATAACTTTATTTTTATAAAAAGATCTAATGATCTCACAAAAAACACCTAACTACCTACTTCCCCAGAAACCGTAATTAATAACATTTCAGAGCCCTGTGAATAGCATGCAATGGAGGTAACATTTTTTAAAAATAACTGTGATTGATACCTAAAAATAACCTTGGATGTTGGCTGAATTTTTGTAAACAACAACCCTATTAACCTCCTTGAATTCAAGGGAACTAAAATAATTTCTAAGTGTCATAAGCTCAGAAGTCATGGTACTTACAAAAATAAAATTATCCCCTTTATAAATTAAATTTCTATATGATTATTATTAATTTTTAGAAATAAAAATATAGCATAAGAAGTATCAATCTTTTTTCTAAAGCATAATTGATTCCTGTTTTTAAAGGAATTTCAAAAGTCTAACATCTGGAAAGATTATTAACATCTCTACAGAGTTTCTATGCATTTTTAAATATAAAATACCACTAACTAAATGACTTAAATGTAAGTCTTACATTAAATGGAGATTATTTTTTGAAACTACCATAAAAATGATGAAATTCCACCCCAAAACGAAGGGCAGCTGAGATAGTCCAGTCTTCATCTACCTGAATATTTCAATAATCAGGGCCATTTTTTCCATTCAAGATAACTTTCATTAGGAATGACCATTGACCACCTTAAAGTCCAAGGCAAATTTAGCCCCAACCCTAAATATCACCTTATGGAAAATCTCACTGTTGAGATACAGAAGAAGAGATCTCATTGCCTAAGATCTTTTCATCTCCTCATCTTTGCAAGAGGAAGGCATTTTGGCTTCTTTGGGTATGCAGGTCACCTTTGGTCTTAGACAGATGACCCTGGATAGATCATTCAACTGAAAATGTGGGGATTATTCACAACTACTTATTCTGACATCGAGCTTAAATAAAGACTAGTAATGAAGGCAGAGCCCTTTAATCTGCTTGAGGGGAAGGGAGCAATCACTTTAAAGGACAGAAACAGCACATTAGAATTATTGAGTTGTTTTGAATGTTGAATTCTTCCTTGACCAAAGGATTGTAAAGTTGAAGGGGATCTATGAATCCATTTTGTTTAACTGCCTCTAACTATTAAAGATCTAGAGCTAGATGGGGCCTCAGAGACCTTGTGGTTCAACCTTTTCATGTTAATGTTGAAACTAAGATTAAATTAATAAAGAAGGATTAAATGACTTGCTTGCTTTCTGACTACAGATTTAAAGACAGAAGGGATCTTAGTGTTTATCTATTCCAACATAATCATTTTGAAAGTGAAAGAAGGGAAATGACATGCCTATGGTCATATAGGTAGTAAGTGGTAGTCAGAAGTCAAACCCATTCAAATTCTGACTTTAAATCCTGTATTCTTTCAATGTGTCATGCCATCTCTCACTCTCAGATGATACTTCCTTCTCTATATCTAGATTATTTGAGCATAAGAGAAGAAATTTTAATATCGTGTTTATAGCTTTTATTAATGTTTGCCTATGAGTGTCCTCTTTAGGGAAATCTTCCTTATTCAAAAAAGAAGGTTCTTCCAGAACTCTTCTAAACAAATTTCCATTTCCAGTAAGAGCAAGGTTTAAAAAACAACTTGGTCAACCAGATGAGTCATAGTTAAGGCTCTAGGTGACAGATAAATTATGAAGGACCCCCCAAAATGAAAGGGAGAAACAGAAACACAACTTTAGAAGAAGTTTTACTCCATCCTCATCAATCAATTCAATATAAACCAACTAGTACTGATTAAACATCTACTATGTTGTTGTTTTTTTAATTTTTAAGTGCAAGCATGTGGTATATACCATTTAATAGTTCGAAGAGGGCATCATTCGTTTGCATTCAGTGGTACCTGGACCAATTACATGGTTCTAATCTCTGAATAATAATCAAATAACAAACATTACTTTTTATGAATGCCTTGTCTAACAAACTAAACTTTCCCTAGTTATCTAGGAATGGAATTACAGAAGACAGACAAACCCTTTCCCTCTTTCATCTTGAGTGAATGGGGCCATATTTTTCTTAGTGTTTTACTTTGTGCCATGAAACCAGTTGTTAGAATTTTGAAGGAAATCAGTCTGCAATTTTGTTTTGACTTTCTAATGCTTGTTGGAGAAATTGATTAAAGACACTATTCTAGAACTGAGGCAAAAGTTTGGGGTTATTGCAGAAATAAGCCATTAATTTCAAATGCAATCATCACCAATTATTCCAGTTTTTAAAAATGTTTCTATCTGTGGCTAAAACATTGTGTTAGATGTTGGGGATACAAAGTCCAAGATGAAATAGTCCCTGTCCTCAAGCAGCTGACATTCTGAAAGATTCTAGAGGAATGCTAAAATAACTGTATACATATATACACATATATATATATAATATTCTTATTATCTTCAAATCTGGCCTCAGATACATCCTAGCTGTGTGACCTTAGGCAAGTCATTTAACCCCCATTGCCTAGTCCTTCCCAGCCTTCTGCCTTGGAACCAATATGTAGTATGTATTCCAAGGTGGAAGGTCAGGGTCTTAAAAATAAAATAAAATAAAAATATTCTTGTTGTCTATGTCATGTTGAATAAAGAATAATGAAAAAGATAGACATGATCTTTCAAAAAACTCTTACCGTACACTCTTCCCAGTTTTCTTGTTGCCATTTTCTCCATTTGTCTTTTTCAAGTATTTTTTTCTTTGGAGGAAAAAGATTTTCCTCTTGTCTAAAAAGCAGATCTTCTTCAGATGGCCCTAATTAAAAGTCATAACAAAATACATTGGAATATCTTTGTGGTCCTGGCTTTGGGGAATGAGTAGAGCTCTAGCATGGGTGGGCCATTCAGGGTTTGTTCCTGGGTGCCACAACTTAGAGGAGTCCTGGCAGCACTCACAGGAAAGGAACAACTGAGCTGAGCCCCTAGTTGTCAAAGAGAATTAGATGACCCAGGAAAGGCATTATCTCCCAGCTGAGCTTCTGGGATTATCCTTTTCCTTCTCTTCTCCCTGCCCCATAGCAGTCTTCCCAGGAGGAATTTTAAGGCATCTTACAGAATGCTTTCTCTGTCTCAAATGAACAAGAGCACCTTTTATTCTATCACTTGCCTTGGCTATAAAATTGCTAGTTATAGCTCTGGGAACATGCCCAATAACCACTTTTACAAGCAGCTTGTATATTTGGAGGTCTTTGATGAACATTATTGTCATGTTAAAGGAGATGGGATAAGGCAGACATATATCCAAATGCTCAGAGTACCCTAAGCATGTTATCACAAAATTCTGATCTATCTCATGTCTTGTTAAGCTAAAAAAATGGGGGAAATGTCTCTGTAACTTCCTAAACCTTGTAAATCATTCTTTCCGGCTTATGTCTTGTTTCTCACGGGTGTTCTGAGGCAAATGAACCCATATTTGTTCACATTTAAAGCTTGTGTTTTGATACCAGATTTAAATCTTAGTAAATGGTTGGTTATTTGGTTGTTGATTCTCAACTGAATGACTCATTCCTACCCTTGTTTCCCCTTTGATGATGGTTTGTTCTTTAGCCATCCTGCTTTCCATTCTTAGGGTGAGCAAGGAAAAGGAAGGGAAGACAGACTTGAATGAACAAATTATGGCAACCATGTGGCATAATGGATAGAGTGAGGAAGTCAGAGTGAGGAAAAATCCGAGTTTGAATCTTTCTTGAGACACTTCTTAGCTTTGTAACCCTGGAAAAGTCATTGAACGTCTATCAACTTCAGTTTCTTCATTTGGAAAATGGGAATAATGAATACTGTCTAGAGATTGCTATGAGGATTAAATGAGATTATTTGAAAATGTCAAGCCTATCTATCAAGTGAGTTATTTTTTAAGTTAGTTGTTCTGTTGAAAACTCTGATAAGGACATTAAGGACTTCTGATAACATAAAATTTTCTGTTATTTATGGATTTTGTTGACCAACAGTATCCACATTTTCTCTTTCCATGAACAAGTTGGCTACCAGTAAAAATTCCAGCAAACTCCATTCTTAAAAAATCAGTTCACCATTGTATTAAGAATTAAATTAATTACAAAAGACATCAAATCAATATTCATTAGTACATGTATCCTATATTATAGCTTTACATTGTGTAAGGTCCTTGAGGATGGGTTGTTTTTTATTTCTTTATATCCCTCTGCACAATGTATATAATAAGTGATCATTGAGGTGGAAGTCTCAGGTGACTGAATATTCAAATTATTTCCCATAAAGGCAAAGAGAAGAAAAAAGGACATTTTTCTAGGAGGTGAACATACTCAGTATTTTGGATTATTCTTTAATTCACTATTTTAGTTATCTTTCAAATAGGAGTTTCTGGCCCTGAAACATGACCAAAGGCACCAGAAAGGACAATTTTAGCTCTTCAAGTATTTTACTTTCCCTAAAGTAAGTTTTCTTTCCTTTCCATGCCTTCCTCCCACCCCAAATATTTTGATTGTCACCACTGAAAATAATCTACCCAGTTCACACTTGTTTCTGCAGGTATTTCCTTAAGAATCAAGGAGATGGTGGCTGTCTGCCTAGCTTTCAGCCAGAATAACATGGGAAATTGGCTGACATTTTAAAGTAGTAGACCTGTCATCCTTCAAGATCATTTCAAAACTAAATGCCCAACAATTTTCAGCATGTACTCTTGGTTCATTATGCTTAGCTCAAAGTATCATAGGGATAAAAAAATTGAATAATCAGCTAATTACTGGGGAGAGAGTTCCTCTCAGTACCACACTGAAGTGAAAGAAAAAAAATTGAGACGCATTTCTATATGGCTTATGTCCCAGAATTACTCAGCTCTCCACCCTTTGTTGTTGTTTGACTTGTATTGATCTTTTGCTACCTTAATTATTTCTCTTTAAAGGGACTTTCAAAGATTTTTTTGAAATTGGAGGCCAAAAGTCACCTCAATGCTGAGAAGCTGGATTAAATTGGATTGCCTTTTTTAGCTCAGTCTTGGATGGTAATTGAAGCTATATCTCAATAACTGAGTGCTCCGATCCTTACTATCTGACAGTTGAGAGATGGTGGCATGAACCTCATACCTCAGAGCTTATTCTTCCTTTCTTGCCAGTCTTGCAACTCCTAATAAGCAGTCAGTGAATAACTTCCTGAGCAATTTTCAAACAATAACAACAAAAGCCATTTATTTTCCCAGCTAATTTCTTTTTGTTCGATTTCTAATTGTGAGGGATTAATTTTAATATTATCTGATAATTGGAGATGTGGGAAATAAATATTTCTTATTACCCCCCCCATTACCTTTCTTTTCTTGGAAACCCTTTGGATGTCTGGGATTTGGGAATAGCTGAAATATTTTCGATGGCTACTTCAGACTTTAATCTACATAGAGAATGCAATTCTTCCAGGGGAGTAGTCATATTTTTCCTAAAAAATATTCTTTTCTGGAATCCAAAGTGAGCTTTCTCCTTTTAACTTTAAGGACAAGGAACATTTGTTTCAGAGAATCATAGAAACTTAGAGTTGAGAGGGTTACTTTATATTTCAGCCAAGTGGACATCATCAGACCCCTTCAACAATATCCCTAGCTGGTACCTCTTCTTGAACATGTCCAGTGATAGGGAACTCATCATCTATCAAAATAGCCCATTTTATTTTTAGATGTTTTATAATAGTTAATCCTCATATTGATCAGAAATCTGTCTCCCTTTAACTTCTACCTCTTTTCCCAGGTCTTATATTCTGGTTTCTAGCCCCAGAATAATTTTTACTTCTTCCAGATGATTGCCCTTCAATTGTTTGAAGATATCAATCACGTTTTCCTCATTAGTCATGTTTAGGTCCTTGTAACTCTTTTGTCATAGGGTAGTGTTTTAAATCTTTGCTCCATGGCTACTGCCTTCTAGACATACTCTGGATTCATCAATTTTCCTATTGGAATATGGTACCTGGAAATGTATACAACAATCCAATCATGGCTTGATTATCACAGACTATGATGGAACTATTGCCTTCTATGATCTCATAGCCTACCATGCATTGGGCTTTTTGTAGTAGACATTTTACACTGATGACTTAAATTGAATTTCCAGCTTTATTTTACTGATCTGCCAGTGAAATGACCCTGTCAAAATGGAAAATTATATTAGTTTGTCTTGATTTTTTCTTAGTGAACCAATTCTGAATTTTAGTGAAAACTTCTTCCCCTCAAAAGTGCTAAAATAATCTTTTTCATAATCTCTTTTATGATTTTTCTGGTGTTCATCATCAAGCTTATTAGTATGTGAATTCCACAATTTATGCTTTTGCTAATTTTTTCTTCATTTTTAAATAACTTTTACCTTCCATTTTAGAATCAATACTATGCATTGGTTCTAAGTTAAAAGTAAGTGGTTAGGTAATTGGGGTTAAATGACTTGCCCAGAATGACACAGCTAGGAAATGTCTGAGACTAGATTTTAACTCAGGAGCACCCTTCTCCAGTCATGATGCCCTATCCACTGAGCAACCTAGCTGTTCCCTGCTTATTTAAAAAAAATCAGTATGTTTACTGTCCTCCAATTATTCACACAACATAATTACTCATCAAAACTTTTCAGAGATTATTAATAGTAATTAAACAATTATATCTACATTTTCTACTACTGTTCTGTATAATTAATCACATGATACAGAAGATATGAACTGATCTCAAGGATCTATTTATTTTCTGACTGTCTCTTTACCTACAATGTGTTGCAATCTTTTTCTAAGCAGTTTTGTTCTACTTTTCATGGATTAGAATTATTCTTCTCCATGCATGGGTCTCTCCCATGTTCTTCTCTTTGACCAAGAGGTATTTAAAAAAAGCTTTTTTTTTACATTTTTCTAGTTTCAGCTCTGAGTGTTAGCTACACACAAACTTCTCCTGCATTACAATTCATTCTTGGTGATTTGGCATTCTGTCTCATTTAAGCATTTTATAATTTGAGTAGATTGCATAGAACTCTTTAATTAAAAGGTAGAATTATGGATGTTGCTGGATCTGTAATCAAGAATATAAGAGTTCAAATCCTGCCTTAGACATTTACCATCTGTGTGAAGCCATGTAAGTCAGTTAGCTTCTGAGTGTCTCAGCTTTCTTTTCTATAAAAATAATTTAGTTGAATTTAATGCTTTTATGTTTTCTTCCAAATCTAAGTCTATAATCTATATCTACATCCCTTTCTCTCTTTATGACTAGGTCTATGACTCTTTCATCCTTCTTTGTTCTCTACCTGGAATCCAGATTCCATTCCTCTTCACCTCCTTTAGGCCTTAGTGTTTACATGATGGCTTTCCTCATTCCACTAGCTACCAGTGTCTCATCTCACTGAAATTCCCTTACATTTACTTGGGAGCTACTTAAATGTGTACATATTGTTTCCACAGATAGGATGTAGCTCCTTGAGGATAGGTATTCTGCAGGAGCCATCAAAGACCACACTGTTTGACATGGTCATATGTGGAAACCAGGGACTGCAAAGCAGCCCCACAAAAGATGAGACACCCATTCAATTCCCCTGAGTGACTTTATTAACATCCTCTTATTATTGGAATTGCTATGATTATTATTCTTAATTAGCCCCAGGAAAAATAGATGAGAGCAACGTTCTTGCAGAGTTAATAGAGATGGCCCACCCTGTCCCCTCAGAATATCACCAGGAGATCCCACTTACAAAATTAAACCTAAGAATTCTTGTGTACCCACTTAGATAGGACGCTCTTTTTTAGGCATGAAACTTTTGGCAAATCTGTGCTCAGAATTCTCCAACCTAAAACTGGGCCATGCTGATCCTACCCTCTGATACTGCACTTAGCAACAGTGTTTTTGTTGACTATCTCATTAGGCTTCACATCTATTGTTAGGATCTATGGAAACATGTATGTTGAAAATGAAACTGTGTGCCAAGTAGATACGTGACCATGAGGGTATAAAATAAAGCCAAGCCTCAGCCAAGGCAGAGAAGCTTTTCCTGTGAAACCTGTGCTGCAGGTTGAATGCAAAAGCTGTGTTCCATTCATCATTCTGCCAATACCATTTCACCTCTAAGACTCCATCCCCTGCTGGAGGCAGGACCACCCCGCAGCTGTATTCATTCTTTCATTGTGTCTTCATATCTCCAGTGTCTTCCACAGATACTGGCAGATAATAGGTGTTAAATAAATGTTTATTCATCAATTTATTTTTTCCCAGATGGCCTTGCTACTCTCTGTAGAGGGCATCCTCAATCTCTTCAAAAAGTAATAGTTTATATTTAACATGATGCTTTTGTGTTTATAAAATATTTTATCTTTTTCTATGATTATCTTCACTATACAGGTCAAGAAAATAAGACTTTAAGAGTTTCTATAATTAGTCCATGATCACATCACTAAAAACAAATAGAATAAAGATTTAAATTCCCAGTGCTTACTGGACTCCATTTCTAAGGCACTAGTGGATGCTGCAAGTTATGGTTCTTCATCTTTAATGAACTTCATAAATTTGCTGGGTTAGAGGAAGACTAGAAACTCTCTTTCACTAGTCTTAAATTTATCTTGAAAGTGGATTTATTAATTTATATCCCTGTCTTTGGATTTTATTATTAAATACCTTCGTAGAGAGTCAACTTAGTCCAAATCAATAAACACTGTTCCAGTTACTATGCTAGGTAAAGTAGAAACTAACAAAGATAACATTCCCTGACCTTATGGAACTTACACTTTACTGGAGGGTTATAATATATAAATACAAAAGTAGATGACTATCAACTTTGAGAGGGAAATGGACATTAGCAAGTGAGAGGTTCAAGATGGGTTTCACAGAACAGAGACTACTTAAGAAGATCCGTGGGAATAGATGAATAGCAAGATCATCCATGAATCAGAAAGACTCATTTTCACAAATTCAAATCTCACCTCAGACTCTTACTAGTTATGGAATCCTAGGCAAGTCACTCAACCCTGTTTTTCTCAGTTTCCTTTATTGTAAAATGAGCTGGAGAAGGAAGGAGCGAGTCATTCTAATATCTTTGTCAAAAACAACTCCAAATGGGGTCAGGAAGAGTTGGATATGACTGAAAGGACTGAACAATAAAGACAATCCTTAAAGGAAAGCAAGGCTTTGGGTATGCATAAACAAGTAAGTCTTGCATTCTGTGCATTTGAGAACAACTTGGCCAAAGCTGCAGAGGTAGGAAATACAATGCTAAGCTGTCATGAGTTCAGGGAATGGCTTCCGTTTTGACTGAAATACAAATTATATGAAGGGGAGTAGAGTCAAATAACTTTAGAAAGTAGATGGAAGATAAATGGTACAGATTGTTAAATACCATCCCAAGGACACTGTATTATTGATTCATTTAAAGTGTTCTATTATTATTCTATTAAATTAATATTCAATTAATGAAACTATTACTAAATTATTAATTAAATCGATTAATTTTCAACTAAAAGTTCTACATGGTACAGGGTACAGAATTAGGAATCAGAGGACATGGGCTCCTATCCTATCTTTCCTACTTATTATTTGTGTGAATTTGTGCAATATATTTATCCTCCTTGAGTGGCAGTTTCCACATCTATAAAAGAAAGACATTAGAACAAGGTCATGAGTTCCTAGACTCTGGACTACAGACCCTTGGGATGCTGTAGAATTACTACAATGGGCTTCACAAATCCATTTGTCAATTGCCAAACAAGTGAACATTATTCAGTCTACAGGCCAGACATCCTTGTAATAAACATTTTTATTTTTCAAATATTTTCTTAAGGTATTGCTGTTTCATATGGTGTTTGGATGAAAACAGTTTGTTGCTGACATTTAGTTGTTTCAGTCATGTCTGACACTTTGTGAACTCATTTGGAGTTTTCTTGGCAAAGATACTTGAGTGATTTGCCCTTTCCCACTCCAGTTCATTTTACAAATGAAGGACTGAGGCAAACAAGAGTTAAATGACTTGTCCAGAAGCACATCTAATAAATGTCTAAAGCCTGACTTGAACTTCAGACTTCCTGATTCCAGACCCAATGCTTTATCCATGGTACCACCTAGTTTTCTAATTAACAAATATATTCCTTTAAAAGCTCCAGTGTATAAAATGGTATCTATCACTTGAACTTGACCGATTGATGGGTGAATCTGTAAAAGCTTTTGGTCATCATGATTGATAAAGAGGAGAGACAGAATGTTATGAGTAGAACAATGATCTCAAGCGTGAGGTGGATCTCAATTCAAGTCTCATCTTTGACATGTGTTATCTGTAGGACCTTGAGCAAATCACTTAACTTTTCAAGTTGCAGCACATTGCATATCTTATTTGGTAGACAGAATTAGTTTAGTGGCAGATTTGTACCTGAGATGAAATTAGAAGTCTGGATCAAAGACAAAGGAAGGTTGGAGTAGACAGGCCATGAACTCTCTTCCAATTCTGGTATTCTGAGATTCAGTGAAGGGCTATTATAAGAAACTAGACTTGTTTGTTGTAGTGCCAGAGGGCATGTTAGGTACAATGGATGGACCTTTCAAAGAAGTAAACTGACATGATAAAAAACAATTTTCTTTCAATAAAATTTGTTCTAGAGTGGAATGACTGCCTCATGAAGTAGTAGATTTCTGTTCTTTGGGTCTTTTCAAGAGGAGAAAGGTAGCTATTTGTTGTGTACGTTGTATATAATGCATATTCTTCTGAAGTATGTGGGATGAGTTGGCAGTCTCAGCAGTCTCTTCTAACTTCAATGTGCTCTGAATCTCCAAAACCTTAGAAATTTATCCTATGTAAGTATAAGGTCAAAAAGTAGGTAGAACTTCTCTTGACTTGTGATGCTTTTGAAGAATTTAATCAAAATCAGAGACAAGTGATAAAAATGGAGATTCAGAGTTTTATAGAGAATCTGTGTCCTGTTATATGCTTGGGAAATGCTTGGGAATGGGGTGAGCATGTTTAAGTTCAAAAAATTTAAGGCAAATTTTTTAAAATATAAAAAGAGATAAAAATAGAATTGCAAGGATAACTTATTAAAATGAAATTATCTCCATATATATATCATATTCAATACTTCTTGTTATCATACCTTCTCGTACTCTTGGACAGCGAAGTTGGTTCCCTTGAACATCATGTTTCTCTAGCTTATCCCAAGTGAGATATTTGAAAGAATCTGATGGGAGCTAAAGAAAAAAGAAAGGAAAGAAAATTAAAAGAGAAATGAAATGTTGGGGGTAATGACTGGGGATGTTGGTAATTGATTTTATATGTAAAATCAAAGGAAAGCATTGGCTTCTCCAATCCTAGGAATGCCTACAGGTTAGTTCATAGGCTAATCACAAATTTTGAACTGGAAAGAATCTTAAAGATCATTTAGTCCAACTCTGACATTTTACAGATGAATGAATGGCTAAGTCCAAATAAACTTAGTGTTTTCCTAGTTTCACACCAGAAATGTTAAAGCTGGGATTTGAGACTAGGTCCTCTGTCTCTAAATTCAAAACTTTTCCCACTATGTCATGACTATATTGTCTAACATCATCCCTGAACAAATTGGATTAATTTACTAAAAAGCCATATTAATGCAAAGTAGGAGCCCTTGAGCTGTAGCCCACAGATAGATTGCATAGAGTCCGTGAATTTGAATGTGAGAGAATTTAATCTTTACCTTCATTAATCTTAAATTGAAATTTAGCATTTTCTTCATTTATAAACATAAGGCAGCAAATGTTACTCTGATAAGGAGTCCCTAGGTTTTCCTAAGGGATCCATGACACGATTAAGATTAAGAACCCTTGATCTAAAGGGACTATGATATCAAGGCACATTCTATAAACTAATTCATCCATTGGAGATGTTCATATTGGAATACATCTTAAATAACTACAACTTGGGTAAGATACTAGAGGAGCCAAAAATGTCAGTTTCAGGACACTTGCTGGTGCCTAGAAAAGCTAGATTACTGATTATCTTCTATTTGATGATTCTTTTATCTTACCTCTGCCCTCAATATTTTATCATGACCTTAGTTGTGCCATGTAGATGTCAAGTTCTTCATTTACAAATGAGACAATTCATCCATGCCCTCACCCCACAAATATAGGTATACTAATGGAAATGCTTGCTACAGAATTCTTAAGAGCAGAGATGCTCCTAGGTATTCTTATTAACCAAGTCAAAGAATTTAAGAGTTGGAAGGGACCCCAAAGTCATTTCTTCCCACCCATGCCTAAAAACAAATCTCTTCTACAATATACCCAACACGTGGTCATTCAGACTTTGCTCAAAGATATCCATGGTAGTAGAAGCCTATCTTTTGGACAGAATACTTTAAGAGAAAGGTAATTGGAAAGACATTTCATTTTGCTTAACTTTTATCAATCTACATTCATCTTTTCTCAAAAATTTCCCTTAGCTCCCTTATATGCTTTCAAAGAATAAATTTGACTTTGGTATCTTGGTGTACTCACCAGCATGACCACATTCTGATTTGCTGTGAGTGAAGTGCTGTCACACTGTATTATTTAAAAATAAACTGAGATTGTTTCCAGTTGAGTGTTTTTTTTTTTGGAAAGCTTGCTTTTCCAAACTGTTTCATGCTCTTGAGTTATTTCCCTACTACACCAGGCACAAAATTGCCTGGAAGGACAATCCCCCAGGACGAAAACACACCATTGCCTTTTTATGTCTTCAGATGACATTATCATCATACAAAAGGGGACAAATAAAAGTTTTAGTGACAAAAGAAAAGGAAGAATCATAGCTTAGTGAAAAGAGCATTGCTCTAAATATAATGAGAACCAGGTTCAAATGCCCTTCTTATGCCCAACCTGTGAGTAAACTAGCCATTATTGTTGTTTTTCAGTTATTTCCACCTCTTCCTGACCCCATTCAGAGTTTCCTTGGCAAAGATACTAGAATAGATCCTCATTTCCTTCTCCTATTCATTTTATAGCCTAAGAAATGAATGGAGACAAAAAGGATTAATTGACTTGCCCAGGGTCCCACAGCTAGTAAGTGTCTGAAGTCACATTTAAACTCGGGTCTTCCCGACTTTGTACCCAATGCTCGAACCATGTGATGCCCTAGATGCCTATTAATAGTCATATGACCTAGAAATATTAGTAATGTAGTAGGAAGAGAAGGGAGGTCCAAGCAGAAAATCTGAGTTGAAGTTCTGCCCGTAGTTTGAACAAGCTACATAACCTGGAAAGTTACTCTTGTTGACCTTAATTCATAACCCATAATTCCAGAAGTTCTTATCATTGTAGGATCAAATACAAAATTTGTTTGGGATTCATCATCTATTACATATAGTCTCTTCTTGCCTTTACAAATCTTCTTATGTTTCCCTTGCCACCCATTTTCTGCAATCTAGTGACCCTAGCCTCTGTTGTTCTTCATACGAAACCCTCCATCTCCAGACTACACATTTCTACTGGCTATCATAATATCCCTCTTCATTGCTACTTTGAGGCTTCCCTTTAAATTCCAGCCTAAAATCCTACCTTCTAAAGGAAGATTTTTCTATTCCTCCTCAGTGATAGAGCCATTTTATCTATTGACTCTCTCTCTCTCTCTCTCTCTCTCTCTCTCTCTCTCTCTCTCTCTCTCTCTCTCTCTCTCTCTGTGTCTTTCTCTCTCCCCCTTTCTGTTCTCTCTCTCTGTCCCTCCCTCCCTTTCTTTCCTCTCCTCCCCCCCTCTCTATATATAATTGAGATAATTTTGGAGATTATACACACACAACCACACACTCACACCTTGCCTTTTCATAGCAGAGTGCTTGTAATCACATAATGAATGTTTGTTGACTAATTAATTGACTCCCTGTTTTTATATTGTCTCTTCCATTAAACTGTAAGCTCCTTGAGAACAGGGAATGTCTTTAACCTTTCTTTCTATTTCAAGTGTTTAGTATAGCACATAGTAGGTACTTAATATATGTTTATTGCCTGATGGTACCAATCTGAATCCAGATTATCTCAAAAGTCTCTTGCAGTATTGCTATTGTATAGTTCTAGGTTTGTATTTTTCAAAGAATTTCAATGGAAAGAGTACTAGCTCTGAAGTCAGAAGACCTACATTCAAATGTCGTAGCTGATGTTTATAGTCTTGTGACCTCGGTCACAAAGTCATGGAACTTGCATGAGCTTTAATGCCTTTATCTGTTAAATGATGGACTTAGACTAGACAGTCTTAGAGGTGGCTTTCAGCTCTAGATCTATGATTCCCTTTTCCTAGTTTGCACAAATAGAGTCTTCATGGGTAATGAATGGATATATATTTTTTATTTAAGTTCCTCTGATGTTGTGGATCATCTTCAAAGTGCAAGATGGACCTGGAGCGGTAGTGACTACTCCTTCTGGATCACTGCATCAGCAACTATGGAATTTAGGATCTTAGAGTTTTTCCTGGGGGCACTGAAAAGTTGTGATGAAGACAGATTCAAATAGTCACTTGGAGTTAGAAACAGGATTTGAACTTGGGTCTTACTCCATGGTTGGCCTTCTACCAATAGAAGCTACTTTTCTCTCTGACACAGCAATGAATTTTTAAATTTTAGAATAAACTCAGAACTTGCTCCTACTAGGGTTAAGGGGCATAGCTCACTTGGGCATAAAGATTGGAACATTTTGAAATTAGGATCTTTGACATGAAACTCAGATAAACTTGAGACAGACCATAGTACACCAGGATATTGGGCCAATTCAAGGAAAGATTCAATGTAATTCATTATGTTGGTCACCGAATCACAAAATAAGCAAACTTCACAGAGATCCCCAAACAAATCCTACTATGAAAAGGAAGCCCTCACTCTTGGACTGGTGTGTTCCTGTCTTATAGACACAGGCTTTGAAAGATTAAACTGTTGGATATTGTATAGCTCAAAATTCAGTTTGTCAGCTAGCTTTTTCACAGCCCCTTTACCTATTTTGGCCCCATGTAAGAAAAGTCAACGCCGGAACACTATCTTCTTCCAGAGGATGGTGATGTTACCTTTCAATTCATGGCATGCTACCCAAGGGAGTCCGCCTGGATTCTATGAGATCAGTAGCTAACTTGGCACCATACCAAGGAAGTAGAGGTGCGAATCTTCAGCAATAATAAGGAATCCAAAGGAAAGGCTATACATGACAGCCTCATTAACTGTACCAAGCCTAATTAACCCTGAACATATCAAATTGGCTCTAGGTCAACCTTTTCACAACCCCAAGAGTGGAGATTCTGAGCTATTCAAAAGAAAATGCATGAATGTGATTAAATACTAGAAAGATAACAAAGATTTAAATTATAAAAATAATAGTGATGGGCAAAACCAAACCTTGTTTCTTGTCATGTTTGGTCTATTCAATGTTTTAATAGATTTATTTTTCTAAAGAAAAAGAGGTTGGTAAAATTTTAAACACATTATTATATATAGAGAGATCCTATTCATCTTTTCTTCTTCACAGAAAGCACGTGTTTGATAAATAGGTCTACAGTATTTGCCATGTGTGGATCATGCCATGCCGTTGGCCAACAAATGGTTTTCCAATCTTTGCCAGTCCTTTTCCAAGCAGTTCATTCCATTCTAGTACAGTTCTAGTTTTATGTCTTTTTGCATCCTAGCCTTCTGTCTTGGAAATGACTCTAAGTGTTGATTCCAAGCCAGAAGAGCAGTAAGGGCTAGTCAATTGAGATTCAGTGACTTGCCCAAGGTCACAAGGTCAGGCAGTTTCTACAGTCATATTTGAATCCATTGAGACACCTACCTGCCCTAACAGCTCTAAATTTTAAGGACAATTTTCTGACATTAAGAAACTCTCACCACCTTCTCCTAGTTCTGTCATCTGGAGAAAAGCAGAAATACCTTCCCACGGTTCTTAATCTTTTTGGTGTTCTGAATCCCTTTGATGGTCTGATGATCCTATGGACCCCTTCTCAGAATAATGTTTTTAAGCACATAAAATAAAATATGTAGATTACAAAGGGAACCAAATATATTAAAATTTAGATTTCAAAATATTTTGCAGTTCTTTTTCAGTTTACATACAGATTCCAGGTTAAGGACCTCAGTTTTAATTCCTCTTCTGCATGGCAACCCCTGAAATTTAAAATCATAATGTAAATTTTCTCTGCTTCCCTACCCCCTAGTCTCTAATCAAGTCTTTTCGAGAAGCTAGGTAGCATAGTGGATGACATGCCAAGCCTAGAGTCAGGAAGACTTGAGTTCAACTCTGACCTCAGACACTTACTAGTTATACAACAATAGGGAAGTCCCTTAAAATAAAACCAAACAAAAAAAAAACCCAAACTTGTACTTGCCTCAGTTTCCTTATCTGTAAAATAGGGATAATAATAGCACCTCCCCATGTGATTGTAAGACTCAAATTAAATAATAATTATAAAGTGCTTAGTACTGTGCCAGGCAAATAATAAGTGCTATATGAATGCATAGTTATATATATATATATATATATATATAGTTAAATAATGTATATACATTTACATAAATAATTATTGTCATTATTATTATTCCAGGAAAATATCTTGTTATTTTTTTAGTTAGCTTTCAAATCTATAAAACAACACATAGACTGAACTCCAATATCTCTTCCAGCTTTAAATCTATGATCCTAATTGCTAAGATATTACACTCTCATTGCCTTCTTCGTGACTTTCTCTGGCTTCTCAATGTCCTTTCATAAATATGGTCTGCACCAGTGACCCTGGTACTCCAGCTGTGTTATGACCAAAACAGAGTCCAATGAGCCCATCATCTCTCTGGTTCTGTTCACTGTGACTCTCCTAATGTTGCCTGAAACCACATTAGCCTCTTTGTTTTTAATCACACTGACTCACGCTGACTTTGTAGTCTACTAAACTCTCCAGACATTTTCCACTAAATATATTCCATGAAAATCCTTTGAGATTTTCCAAAGGACTTGATGATTAACCAAAGCTTCCTGGGTATTTTACTTGTGAAGGTGATTTAAAAAAAATCCTGTGCATGAGTTTACATTTATTCCTATTTTAAACTCAGTCTTATTTCATTTGATCACTGCTCAAGCTTGTCAAGATTTTTTTCTGGATTCTGATTCTTTCATCTCTGGAAATTTGATAAGCTTCCCAATTTTGATTGTTCCTCCAACATGCAGCAGCAGGGATTAATTAATCAACATCAGTAGAAGATAAAGTAGGACACCCTCTTGACATTTTTAGTGGTTCCAAAGCATCATTTACCTGTTCCCATTGCTTTGCTTTGCTTTTCCCTCCTCTGGGCTCCCCTCCAGGTGCTTATTTCACTTTTCCCCTTTGGCCCCCACCCCATTTCTTTAAATCTCTTAAGGAGTAGGTAAGTTTTATTAGAGGAGTAGATTAAGTCACTCAGAGGAGCAGATGAGCTTTCCTTTTCCTTCCTCCAAACTCTGTCCTTGAAGGAGATATTTAAGGTTTGTCTGTAAAATTGATAAATCTGTTGAAAGTGTTGAGAAACCTTGCCAAGAGAAAGTATGCTTTATAAAGAGTTTAAAGTAGAGACGATCAATGAAAGGTATTTACCGGTGATGAGATGCCTGAGTCAGAATATGGATGCAATGTTCCTCTGTTTCTACACAAAGTGGGCCAAGTACTTGTTTCACTCAGCTCAGAGTAATGAGATGAATTGGATTTGCAAATGTCCCAAATGTTTCTGTTCAGACCTGAGGAGCTGAGTGGGAGAATGATTAAAATATAGAATTTATTCCTTTCCAAGTATTCTTCTGTAGTCTATTTTATATGTATATAGATTCCACTATTCTTTTTAAAAAATCTCATCATAGCAATATAATTTCAAAACTAATTTGGACTGCCTACACATGGAAATCCCTAGGGAGTGATGCAATTTTCCAGGAATATGCTTGCTCGTTTCTTGGTTTCCACATTGGTTCTGTTTTAAGAAGATTTTCAAGGTCAACAGTGTCTACAATTACCCTTCACTTCTGTTTGAAATGTCTGGTTTCCTTCAACAACTCAAATGAGATCTTCAGTGAGATCCTTTCCTACTTCCATCAGCTTCTACTGCTTTTCCTTTTAAGGTTACTTTGTGTATCTTCTATAAATTATTTATTTTTAATTAATTTATTTTAATTACAAATTTCCACTTAAGTTTTCCAAAGTTATATGATCCATATTGTGTCCCTCCCTTCTTCCCTTTCCCCTCCCACAGCTGATAAGCCATTCAATCTGGGATATACATGCATTATCACACAAAACATATTTCTATATTATTCATTTTTGTAAGTGAATATTCTTATAGAACCAAAACCCCAAAGCATAAACCCAAATAAACAAGTGATAAATCATCTGTTTTCATCTGTATTTCTACTCCAACAGTTCTCCTCTGGAGGTGGATAGCATTCTTTTTCATAAGTACCTCAGAATTGCTCTGAATCATAACATATTCAAATATATATATATACATATCCAGCTACATAAAAAGTTTTACAATAGATCATCTTGGAGGGTCAGGTACCGGAAGGATCAGGAAAAGCTTAAATGAGATAATGTATGCAATGCACTTTGCAAAATAGAAAAAGATATATAAATGACCATCACTATTTTTAATCTTCTTCTAACTCCCCCAATCTCAAATGGAAACAACAATTCAGTCGGCTGTACAGATAAACAAGATGTTCCAAAAATCTTAGTGCATTTTTAATCCTTAGGAGTTTAAAACTGCACTAAGATGTTGGGGGACACAGTGAGTTCTTTGGAAGTTACATATGGCACTTTTTATGTTTCATGAAATTGGGACATAAAGAAGTGGGAGAAGAAGAGAGACAAGGAGAAGAAATAAAGATAGGAGAGAAGAGCAGAAGAAGATGAGTTCTTCCGCCTGTTTCAACCACTTTGGTTCCTTTTCTGTTCATTAAAAATTATACTAATTATCCTAATTCCCTGTGTAGTCCTATTTCCGCACCACTTATTTGTGGAACTTGCTCTTCTATTTCTCTTATCTTCCATATTGACATTTTCTTCTTTATTACTTAAGCCCTTGGATTCTCTTCCTTCTACTATTATTTATTATTTTAATTGAAGTGTTTAAGGCTCAATGTATTCATGATACTCTCTCATGCTAAGGAGTACTGTACAAGCAATTTTCTGGGGTTATTACCATTTTTCCTCCTGACCATTTTTTTCCTAGACCCCCAGAGTCCATAGGGAAAGTAACCTATATTTTATATAAAATTGATTCTGCCCTGAGTCATTGAAATCAACCTTCTTTTGTTTGAATTTAACTTCTACTTTTATATTTTTATTTTTAAATGTTTTTCCATGTTTACATGATTCCCTTTCTTTCCCTTCCCTCTTCCTTCCCACCTCCCAGAGCCAACAAGCAATTCCACTGGGCTGTATCAATGTTATCACTTGATACCTATGGAATCAGTCTTCTTAAGATGCCCTATGGGTGATGTTCAAGGGGCATTTTTCACCAACTAACTAGAATAAAAATGCAATCATAGACATGAAAATTATTGAAGTTCTCTTTTTAAAAAAAGAAACGAGTTTAATTCTGTTAGCAGGAAGGAAATTGTCCTTTAAAATGCAATAAAATAGTCAAGACTGTTCTTAATCTTTCCAAAACTATAACATGATAGATAACCCAAGCCAAACAAGTTATCCATATGGAGAAATGAGATGTCAACCACTAGCAGCTACTTTGGCAGCTCTGGTTTCTTTCAGCTGTGACTTTGGGAGAGTCTTCAACAAAGTGCTTTAGACACTTAAACCAATTAGAGATTGATTCTTCTGCTATGTGCAAAATATTAACATTTTAAATATGAAATTAAAGGAACAACATTCAGTTGTTTGAACCCTAAGCTATTAGGTAGCTGCAAGGGCTTTTTCTCAATGACATCTTGGTTAATCCTTACCAACAAAAAGTTGGAATAAGTGAGTAAGAATAAAATGCAGAAAATCCTGATTATCCTGGGTTTCTAGTTCCCTTGTATTAAAGACAAGGAAGCAAAAATTACCAAAGGGTAGCCTTCAATCCAGATCTCAAGTCTTAAGATTTCATCATATCATGATAGATCAGGTTTATTTATTTAGTGGGGGAAGAGTCATGAATTTTCTGGTTTTCTGTGCTAAGCCTAAAATTTCTTTAATTTCAGTTATTTTGAAAACTTTTAAAAGTAGTGCCCTCTTCTGGCCTGAATTAGTGCTCTTCTTGTCTTTCCTACTCAAAAGAGGACTAAAATGATTTATTTCACTGGTTGATATGTTTTGACTCAAATACAAATTGAATTTAAATAAGACAGAGTTGCATGAAGTCATCGGACTCACTCTCTTCCAGATTCATAGAAGTCAAGTGGCAAGGCTAAAGTCAGGATGACTGGTGATAACTTTGATTGATAACTTTGGCATCTCAACAAGTTCTAAGTGCCCCATGGCACCTGCTTCTGCTGCCTTCATGGCCATCGTTCTCATCTTCCCATCCCACTCAGGGAAGTCACCTGGGATTGACACCCCTTTAATCGACTAAAGGGGTTTGAGGTCTGTGGGGTACCCTAGACTCTATTTAGCTTACCTACCCAGACTATTTGCTGGGACGTGGCCACTGGGCATGCTACAGCTTCTTGGAGCCATGGGTGAGAGCTAGGTAAAAGGTAGATTACCAAAGGAGGAAAACAGTCCTGAAAAAGATTCAAGAAGCCTTCACAACAGAGTTGCCAGTCTTCCTTGAACTTCATACTGCAGACAGAGAGGTGGCACTGTGGATAGAGTGCCAGACCTGGAGCCAGGAAGACTCATTTTCCTGAGTTCAAATCTGGCCTCAGACACTAGCTGTGTGATCTTGACTGCCTCAGTTTCCTCATATGTAAAATGAACTGGGGAAAGAAATGTAGTATCTCTGCCAAGAAAATCCCAAATGCTATCCATTTCCAGAGAAAGAACTGTGGGAGCAAAAACACAGAAGAAAAACAACTGCTTGATCACATGGGTAGATGGAGATATGACTGGGCATGTAGACTCTAAAAGATCACCCTAGTGCAAATATGGAAATAGGTCTTGATCAATGACACATGTAAAACCCAGTGGAATTGCATGTCGCCTATGGGAGAGGGGTGGGAGGAGGGGAGGGAAAGAACATGAATCATGGAACCATGGAAAATTTTGCTTAATTAATCAATAAAATACAATTTTAAACATTCCAAATGGGGTCATGAAAAGTCAGACATGGCATTTTATTCATAGGAGCAGTAAAGGATTGGCAAGGCAAAGAGAACTCCCAGATTTATCTTGAATTTCCCTTAGTTGGCAGATATTTTTTTACCAGAATGTCTCCCTGGATTCTAGTCTTGATTTCCCCACATATTAGCCCAATGGTAAGCGCATCACAAATATTATCTCATTTGATCCTCACAATAACCCTGAAAGGTGGGTGCTAGTACCACCCCAATTTACAGTTGAAGAAAGTGATTCAAATAGAAGCTAAATGACTTACCTGACATCACATACCTAGGTAGTGTCTGAAGTTGGCTTTGAAGCCACATCTTCTCGACTCAAGGCTAAAAGAACTCTGTCCTCTACTACTGGACTACTCATCTCAAAGCCAAAGAGGAGTAGGATACATAAGGATGAATATATATCTAGCAACTTTTTTGGAAGTGTCATAGATCTGATAACTAAGAGGGAGGGTATCCTCCAGTTACTAAACGGCTACAAATGAATATTTCTATAAAGAAATACTATGGTGATTTAAGAAATGAGACTACTTCAGAGAAATCTGGGGGAAATAACACATGAAAATAGAATGGAGTGAGCAAAACAATGACAATTTTCACTAAAACATCAAGACTGGAAAAATGAACAATTCTGAAAGACGTAAGAATGGTCAATAAGGCAATGATCAACTGTGATTCCAGATAGCAGTGTTGAAGAAAGCTACCTATGTCCCGACAGAGTAGTGATAGAGAAATATGTAAAATGAGAGTATTTTTGCATTGTGGCTTATATGGGAATTGGTTTTGTTTGACTACACTTATTTGTTACAAGGCTTCCATGTTGTTGTTGTTTTTTCCTTTTCTTTTTCTAGTAGGGAGAGCAGGTAGAACAATAAGGAAAAAAACACTTAATAATTGAAAAATGTAAAATTTAATTTTCCAAAAAGTCATCTATCATCTCCTAATTTTATGTATATGTAAACTTTATCCAAGGGTTGAGTGACTTCCTTCAGGTCATACTAGTTTGAAAGCAACAAAGGTGAGATTTGAACCCATGTCTTTTGATGCCACACCGAGTGTAACTTTTGAATGAACATCAGTCAGATGTTTTAGATTTTGTAAGATTTTGTACTTTAGATTTGTAAGAGACTTTAGAAAAGAGATCTAATCCAATCTCCTCATTTTATGTATGTGGAAAGTAAAGCCCAGAAAAATTAAGTGACTTGCCTTGGTCACGCAGGTAGTAAGTTATTGTCATATGTTGTAATAGTGTTCCCATTAATGTCCACCCACTTTTAAAGCTCCACAAAAAGGGATCATTTTTCGAGCCAGATTTCTAATGTTTATCTGGGGTATAGATGCATCCTTTTAAACCTTTCTGCTTGCAGTAAACCAAGGGTTATCATAAATTAGCAATCTCAGCCATTAGGAAGGTAAAACTAACTTTTTCTAAAATTGATTTAATATAAACCTGCGATGGAAACGGTACCTGTATGCAGTTGGTCACAAGTACAAGGAAGGATAGATCACATCTTCTTGGGAGATGACACTGTCTGAACTGTCTTTTTATTGATTTTTTTAAAAGAGGGAAATGGAACAGATTAAAAAGAAAACAGGTGAGTGGAGACCAATATTGTGGGACAAAAACCAAGATATCTTTCATCCAAAATTATTACCGTAAGCCTTCTCAGCTCTCTCAGGCAGTCAGAATTATGTGCTTTATTAAAATGTCAGTTTGGTGATTAGGTAAGTGTGTAATCCTGAAGCAAGCAGTGGCAGGTGGTCTGCTTTCTGGGATGTATCCTTAGTTGTTAAATACATCTGCTCCACAACATGGTAGCCAATAGTGGCCTGGCCTCCCTTTGAGTCAATCAATCCATCTACAAGAATGTATTAAGCTCCTACTATGTACCAGGCACTGGAAGATTTCAATACAATATACCAAGCCTTCCTACTCTTAAGCAACTTATATTCCAATTGCTTGAAGGCAGTGTGTATTGCCCCCAAAAGGTAGAGATTCAATGAGTCCATTTCAAAACTATCAGTTCCCTGACCTATGAAAATCTATGAAAGGAGGGATTTTGAAAGAGTAGGAAAAGATGCATCAGTGAAGGCAGGAAGCCCTGGGTTCACCTTCTGACAGAGATTGGCTGTGTGTCCTGGGGCCATTCATTTCAACTTTTAGTGCCCCAGGCAACTGTAAGGTATAGATAATCTTCTCATGTACTTTGGTAGGAGGACTTTGCTCACTAGGATATTCTTAAATCAATGAGATAACAGTTCAGTACCAAATAATAATAATAATAATAATATAGTGTTGAAATAAACATGAAATAGTAAGCTCACTTCCAATTTCATCCAAGGAAACTTCCCTAAGACTCTGGAAATGTGGCTAACAATTTGCCACAGAGATAGCAGAGTTTCAATACAATTCCTTGCTTCAGCTTCCCCAATCATTACCTTGGAGACAGAGGGCTTGAGTTCAGACCACCTGATTGGCCTTAGGTAAATAATTTAACCTCTCTGGATCTTAGTTTCTCTATCTATAAAATGAGGAGGAGGGACTATATGAACACTAGGTCCTCTTTTGGCTCTAAATGTATGTATGATCAAATCAGCAAGATGGCACAGAAGATAGTGTCTGGTCTGGATTCAGGAAGATCTGAGTTCAAATCTAGCCTCAGATACTAGTTGTATGATGCTGTCCAGGTTATTTAGCCCTGTTTGCTTTAATTTCCTCCTTGGGAAAATGAGCTGGAGAAGGAAATGGTGACCATTCCAGTATCTTTTGCCAAGAAAACCCCAAATGGAGTCACAAAGTCAGACATGACACAAATGACTAATTAACAACTGATCCAATGACTAATTTGTATCTCCATTTATACATTTACTTAAATAAAGGGAGAAGATAATGGCAATATTGGTTGATTCAATTGGAATTCTAATGTGATTTGTGAGAAATAATATGATTTCTTCAAAATAGACATAATAGATATAAGAAAGTCCTTAGAGGTCAGCTACTCTAAATCCTCATTTTACAAGCAAGACATTTGACACTCAAATTATTACCTGCCAAGTCATAAGAATAAGGACAGGATTTGAACCAAGATCCTTCTATAACTCAGCATCAAGGCTCTATCCACTGCACCATGCTAGTCTTATTTGTACCCCTTAAACCACAAATCAAGGGAACTAGAAAAATAGAGGAGTTCTTCCTGAAAAACAGATGGAAACTAAAGAAGCCCCTATTGTCACCAAATGTATTGGGTGGAAACCTGATAAGGCCAAAAAAGAAAAAAGAAAGGAAAGAAAAGAAAAGAAAAGAAAAAGAGAAAGAGAAAAAAGGAAAAGAAAAAAAGAAAGCCCAAGTACTTCCAAATGCTTAAAGGCAAGCCAGATAGGTCTAAGTTGCTACAGGCTCCATGTTTTTGTTCAGTCATTTTTAAGTCTTGTCTGACTCTCTGTGACCCCATTTAGGGTTTTCTTGGCATTTACTGGCGAGGTTTGCCATTTCCTTCCCCAGTTCATTTTACAGACAAGGAAACTAAGGCAAACAGGGATAAGTGACTTGTCCAAGGTCACACAGCTAATAAGAGTCTAAGGTCAAATGTGAACTCATAAAGATTAGTCTTCCTGATTCTAAGCCCAGAACTCTATCCACTCAGCTACCCAATTGCCTCCATAGTCTCCACCAGAGAGTACAATTTAGGAATATTCCAAGCTAAGTTGCAATAAACACATGGCTGTGTGACTTAGGATATCTTTTTTTTTTAAAACCTTCAGGCAAATTTTCTGCTCCCTAGTTGGGCTTCAGCTTTGAAAATTCAACACTATCAGAGTTTCATTGTGCTATTGAAGTGGTAATAAAGACACTAAAGGGATAATATATCCTGGGAATAGTTCTTGTGAGCAAAGATAAAGGCCCAAATGGAGTTGACTGAATATTAGGAATCTAGAATAGATGAGGCACTTGACTTCTAATAGGCAGAAAAGGTGCCAGCTATGAGAAAACGAGTTCATTTATAATTGAAAGAAAATAAAATTGAATAGATGTTATAATAAAGTTGTTTTTGTACTGCTTGGAAAGTTGGTCAAATAATCACTTCGGAAATCCTGATAACTTTGCCTATAGCTTTCTTACATAAGCATTTTTAGAATGTCATGAACTGAAGGTTCTGGTAGTGAAAAGGAGAGGTGTTGTCTGTAGCATTTCAAGGAACCATTGGGAACCACATTCCCCATGAAATAAAGAGTGCAGAGAATGTTTACAGGAACTTCAAAGTTCTGTACAGATTTGTCCTACAGGTCTGTCCAAACCAGGGAGGAACTCTCTTCTTTGGAGGAATCTGTGGCATCTAACTTGATTTTATCAAGCACCCCTTTCCTGGGTTATATTTCTTCAATACAGATTAAGAAGGGATGGAGGGAAGGAAGGAGGGAGAGAAAGAGGAAGGAGGAAGAGAGAGAAAGAGGAAGGAAGAAGGAAAGGGAGGAAGGAAGGGGAAAAGGAAGAGAAAGAAAGAAAGAAAGAAAGAAAGAAAGAAAGAAAGAAAGAAAGAAAGAAAGAAAGAAAGAAAGAAAGAAAGAAAGAAAGAAAGAAAGAAAGAAAGAAAGAAAGAAAGAAAGAAAGAAAGAAAGAAAGAAAGAAAGAAAGAAAGAAAGAGAAAGGATGAAGGAAGGAAAGAAGAAGGAAGGAAGGAAGGAAGGAAGGAAGGAAGGAAGGAAGGAAGGAAGGAAGGAAGGAAGGAAGGAAGGAAGGAAGGAAGGAAGGAAGGAAGGAAGGAAGGAAGGAAGGAAGGAAGGAAGGAAGGAAAAGAAGGGCAGGAGAGAGGAAGAAAAGGTGGGAGGGAAAATGAACTAATTTTTTATTTTCTGAGAACATCATGAAATCTCTTGAGAAAATTGGGGTGGGGCACCCTAAAAGTGCTGCAAAACCAGGATTTGGAACCACTGCCTTGGATTTACCTTAAAGGGCTTCCTCTTAATCCTAACACCCTCCTCTCCAAAACAAATTAACCATATTCTGTCTTCTAGGCAGGGAGAGCTGTTAAATTGATGACATTTTCAAAAGGTGTTTATATACATTCATAGACCATTGTAATTTTTTAAAAAGAGATGCTATTACGAGGGCCAACGTGAGTGGGAAGAGAATTGTCTCAGAAGTCAGTATAAAGATTAAAGCTGCTTTTATCATTTTGTTTCCTACCTTTCAGACATGTCTTGGTGCTGCATAAAGTTCACTGGACTGTCATATGGTTATTTTCCTGAAAGTGTTTTCCATCATCTTTCCAAGAGGTGATTTTAGATCAAGGTACCAAGAACATAGAGATTCTTCAGCAAGAGGAGTGCCACAGACAGGTATTGTGGGGTACCTGGTGAAACAGGTAACCAGAAACTGTTCCCTAGCAACACGGTGTCCCTTTAGGAGGTACTGTTACCAGTACCTTAAAGTTCCTCCAGGGAATACTGTAACAAGAATAGTCTTTTCCAGGAGTTGATTTTAACAGAATCCAACTGAAGTTGAATGAGACATGACCACTGTAAGACATGAGATTGTTCCTTGAGTTTGAAGGGCATTCTCATGTTCAGATCTGATATGTCTTGAATTGTTCTTTTTGCACTTCTGTTTTATATAAAGTGAAACTTGGACACTGGCTTTCCACCGTGTTTAGTTTCATGCTTCTCTTCTGAAGTTTCCAGCCTTGCATTGGGAAGTTGGCCCTGGTGCTATGCAAACACACAAAAAAACCCAGTATCCGCCAAATGAATGAACTGCAGCATCCAAGCATTACATTTTTTCCTCAAGAAAATTGGATTAAACAAATTTTAATTGTGTTCTACTTTTAAGAGAAAGAAAGGACAGATATTCAATAATAGTAGTCCTTCATTGATTCCACTATGGCATAGCTCCAGGCACTGTTCATCTCTTTATTTTCTATTGAAACTGAAAATACTGGAAATTTCCCTCTTACATACCTTATTATTCAAAGCCCAGGAGAAATTCACTTTTTTAAATGAAGTTTTATTGATAGCTTTTATTTTTACATAGTCATTTTCAGTTATGCCCCTTTCTATTACAATCTTCTTTTTTTTAGATTTTTTATTTTAGATTATTATATACTATCTTAGAATTAGTACCATGTATTGGTCCCCGTGTGCATGGGTGGTAAGGACTCCTTACCACCATTGCCAAATGGAGTTTAAGTACCTTACCCAGCATCACACAGGCAGGCAGAACCTGAGGTCAAATTTGAACTCAGGACCTCTCATCTCTAAGCCTGACTCTTAATCCACTAAATCACCTAGCTGCCCCTTCCATTATAACCTCAAGAGGCTCCTCTTGTAATAAATAAAGAGAACCATTTAAGTAATACTAAGTGATAAAGAAACTACATTAGGAAGTATATGCAGATTCCCATTCCCATACTCTAAGTCTTTAAATTAAGAGGAGATGCATTGTCTCCTCTCTCTACAAATGCCAAATTTGGTAATGTCCATCTTTATTTTAGCATTGTTTTCATTTCAGTTATTGTAGTGATTGTATATATTGTTTTACTGGTTCTACTTTCTTTGCTCTTTAACTCTTCATACAAATCCTCTAATATTTCTTGAGATCCTTCATCCTCATCATTTTCTATGAATTAATACTATTCTATTACATTCATATACCATAATTTGTTGGCCATTTTCCAAGGGATTAACACCCACTTTTTTTTTACTACCACAAAAAAGTGCTGTCATGAACATTTTGTTATGCATTGGCTTTTTCTGTCTTTCTCCTCCTCAGTATCCACACAGTTGCAAGATTAATGAATCAAAAGCTATAGATATCTGACATGGCATGGGGAATATGGAAATATGGATTGTGTGATAGCACTAGTATATCGAAGTCATGCTATTCATCACCCTGGGGAAAGGGTTTGGGGGGAGAAAGAGAATCTGAATAACATGTCAGAAAACAATTGTAAAAAAAGTTTCCAAATGTAATTGACTCATTTTTCTTGCATAATTCCAAATTTATTAGACTAGTTCCCAAATCATTCCAAGTATTCATGTGGTATAGTAAAATTATCATTGACTCTAGAGTCAGAGAATGTAGGTTCAAAACCGGCTTCAGACACTGACTTCCTAGTAACATTGGACAAGTCATTTTGATTCTCCAGGTCTCAGATTCTCATCTATCAAATGAAGGGGCTGAATGAGGTGGCCTTTGAGATTCCTGCCAGCTCCAGTTGTAGGTACCTATTCTTCCTGAAGCCCCCTCTAAACTTGACTATTTCTATCTTTTGTTATCCTTGCCAGTCTATTGCCTATATTTATTATTATATATAATATAGTGCATTATATTATATAGTATTATATATTGCCTATATCTATCATTATTAGTGATTTCAGGTGAGCAATCTTCCCTATGTTTGTAGATGGGAACAGGAGTCTAGTTATTTCTATGATGACCAAAGGTATGACTCATTGGCTCGATAAGCAATTAATGGGTAAGGCACTTCAATAAAATTCTGTTTTCAAAAATAGGTCTTTTTCTATTCAGAAAGAAAAAATAATGTTTTACTAGCTCTTTTCTATTTTCAAAAAAGTGATAGTTCCATTTTTGATTTAAGTCCTTTAAACTTGCAAACATACTTGTTATCAAAGGTTTTGACAAACCTCCAGCATGGTGGTTGTCAGCATTTCCATTACAAGACCCAGTTCCCTAGGATTTGCACAGTGGCTGGAAAATATGCTTCAGGCTGAAACAGAGGCTTCAAGATTTCTGTCTCAAATTAGATTTTTTCCCCCAAATTTAATAAATATCTACAAATAGATCCACTTCCACTTCCTCTGAGTCATCAGTTATTTTAAAAATAAAATAGCATCTCAAATTTTCCTCCATGAGCATAGAGAGGTGACTTTGGATTCTTGAAACTAAAATTAGGAGAGAGGAATCCTTGATATATCATACCCAAAGACCCCAAGAGGAGGGACACCAGGGGTGTTCCTGTGGAGGGAATCACATGTGGCCCTATGTCGGGGGGGGGATATATATATTTTTTGCTCTAAGCAAGCCCTTCATTTTTTTTGTTCATTATTGAATGCTGTTGAAGAAAATATCCATGTCTGTGTACAGCTCAAGGGAGATGGGAAGGGGAGGAAGATCATTTGACCTGCAGAAAAGAATGCAAAATTTAACAGTATTTTATCACCAATTCACATGAGTGACATAAGTATTTGTCATTATGATCTGAAAGAGATTGAAATATTTCCATCTGACCTCTTTGACTCACCATCTGCCAGTGTCCTATCTTCTAAGCATGAGTTATGCTTTTGTCTAAGGAAGCATTGATTCAATCTAGTCCAATAATCTTTGTTTCTTTTTTAAAAATAGTTTTTTAAGCCCATTGTCACTACTACTATTTAATATTGTACTAGAAACACTATCTATATCAATAAAAGCAGAAAAAAAAAGAAGGAATAAGAAGAGGTAATGAAGAAACAAAACAATCACTCCTTGCAGATGATAGGATGGTATATATAAAGAACTCCAGAAAATCAGCCAAAAATCTAATAGGGACCATTAACAAATTTAGCAAAGTTGTAGGTTATGAAATAAACTCATATAAATCATAAAGTCATATTTACCAACAACGAAGTTCAACAAGATAAAGAAAAGGAAATTGCACTTAAAAATAACTACAGACAATATAAGATCCCTAGGGGGTATTCCAACAAAACAAATGCAGGAACAATATGAATATGATTACAAAACAATTTCCATACAAATAAAGTCAAATCTAAGGAATTGGGAAAATCTGAATTTCCCATGGATAGGTCAAGGCAATATAATAAAAATGACAATCTTACCTAACTTAATTTACCTATTCAGTGCCATATCAATAAGACTACCTCAAAATTATTTACTTTAACTAGAAAAAATAAGAATATTAATTTGGAAAGTGTAAAGATGGAATTGACTCTCCCGTTGACAACTTTTAAATTTAATCAACCAAAAGTGTAGACACTTCTACTAAACACTAAGTAGGGGAGGTCAGCAAACCATTTACCAAAATAGCTGAAAACTCTAGAAGTTACTGATCACCCCTGGGCACTGTTAAGCAAATTTAAAGATTTCAATTGATCCCCTTAACAGGGAGGAAGGGACAGGAAGCGATATAAAAAGGGACTATAAAAGGTAATCAACTTCCTGTGCAAGAAGTCTTCTTCCTGAATTTTTGGATTGGAGGATCTTGGACTGGGACTGTGGCTTGGAGTTACTTAGACCTTGGACTCTGGCTCTTGGACTACTTCTGGTAAGACTACTCCTGGATCTTTTCTCTTTGGAGCTTCGGCTTTGATGAATAAAAAGCTGGTCCTCCTTTCCTGGCTTCTGGAGAGATTAGTTTTGGAGAGGCCTCCCCATCTTGGAGGAGGCAGCATGGGTTCAACCCTTGCTTAATTCACCACTGAGTCCTCCAGCTGAGGGGTAACAAGCCGTGCCTGGGTTAAGTCGGAGACCAAAGCATAGCATAGTATGCTATGATAGATATCTCCTCTATGCTCTTTTTCCTTTTTTTGCTTTCACTCTCTCTACCTTTTTTGTAAATAAAACTAACTAAAAGTCATTTTGGCTTGAGCTTATAATATTTTTAAATTGGTGTCCACAGTATTATCTGAGACTTCTCATACATTTAGTCCAATCATAAAATTTAATTCCTTACAAAAGACAAAAAGTCAAGAATATCAGAGAATTGATGAAAAAAAAAATGAAGAAAGGAGGCCTCTCTATATTCAATCTCAAACTATACCATAAAGTGGAAATCATAAAAATAAACTGTTACTGGCTAAGAAATAGATTAGTGGATCAATAGAATACTCTAGGTAATCAATACACAATAGTTAATTACCAAAATAACCTAGTGTTTGATAAACCCAAAGATCCATGTGATTGGGGGATAAACTCACTATTTGACAAAAATTGCTGGGAAAACTAGAAAACAATATGGCAGAAACTAGGCAAGACTACCATCTCACTATACACCAGGATAGAGGAAAAAACATGGATACTTGACTTAGAAATAAACAAATTATGGAAACATGTAAAAGTTTACCAGTCAGATATATGAATAAGGTCAGAACGTATGACCAAACAAGACTCAGAAAACATTAAGGAAAATTAAATGCATAATTTTGAATACATTAAATTTTCAAAGTTTTGTACAAACAAAACCAATGTAACCCAGATTAGAAGGGACTCAATCAGGGGCATCTGGGTGGCTCAGTATATTGAGAGCCAGGCCTAGAGACAGAAAGTCATAGGTTAAAATCTGGCCTTGGGCCCTTTCTAGCTGGGTGACCCTGGGCAAATCACTTAACCCCCATGCCTAGCCCTTACCACTCTTCTGCCTTAGAACCAATACACAATATTGATTCTAAGATGGAAAGTAAGGTTTTTTTTTAAGGTAATCAGTAAAGTGAGGGAAATTTTATATCAAGTTTATTTGACATATACTTCATTTCTCAGATATATAGAAAACAACCAAATTTATAAGACTACAAGGAGGTCTCCAATTTATAAATGGTCAAAAGATATTAACAGGCAGTGTTCAGATAAATAAATTAAAACTATCTATAGTCATATTAAAAAAAAAACCTCCAAGTCACCGTTGATTAGAGAAATGCAAATTAAAACTCTTAAGACACCACCTCACATCTATCAGATTGACTAATATGACCCAAAAGGAAAATGATAATTGAGAAAAATGTGGGAAAACTGAGATATTTTGATCATTTGATATATTGATCATTTCCAATCAGGATGTAGGTAGAATCCTTTATTACTAGTCCTTTGGAATCATGGCTGGTCATTGTGTTTTAATAAACTGACACAACCACTCCAGAAAGCAATGTGGAATGGGGCTCAAAGGGTCATAAAACTATGCATATCCATTGGCCCAGCAATACCACTACTGGATCTATATCCCAAGGAGATCAGAGGTAAGATAAAAAGACCCTACTTGTACAAAAATATTTTAGCAGTTCTTTTTGTAGTGGCAAAGAATTGAAAACAGAGGGGGTGTCCATCAATTGGGGAGTGGCCAAACAACTTGTGGGATATTATTATAATAGAATACTTTTGTGCTATAAGAAACAATATACAGGATCAATTCAGAAAAACCTGGAAAGATTTACACGAATTGATACAAAATAAAGTAAGCAAAACCAGGAGAACAGTGTATACAATAACAGACACATTGTACAATGATGAACTGTGAAGGACTAAACTATCGTCACTAAAACAAAGTTCCAAAATTACCCCAAGAAACTCATAATAAAAAAATGTTTTCTATAACCAAAGAAGGAACTGTTAGAATCTGATTGCACATCAAAGTATGCTATATTTCATTTTTTTCCTTTGTGAATTTTTTTATTGTATATGTGATATATGTCTTCTTTTCCAGCATGAGGAAAATGGAAATATGTATTGCATGAAAGCACTGGTATATCCTATATCAAACTATTTACTGCATCAGTGAGGGATAGGAGGAGGGTGGAAGAGAAAGAATCTGCATAGCAAAATGTCAGGAAACTATTGTCAAAAATTGTTTCTATATGTAATTTTTAAAAATTAAAAAAGTTAAAAATTTTTTAATTAACAAGAAATTATTTTTTCTTTCTCTACCCCATGATGACAAAGAAAATAAAAACAAATTATTATATCAAATATAAGTAGATAATAATAATAGCTAGCATTTATATGGTATTTAATATGTATTAGGCAATGTGCTAGATGCTTTACAAACATTGTCTGATTTTATACTCACGACAGCCCTGGGAGGTAGATATTATTATCTTCATTTCATAGTTGAGACAGAAATTAAGTGACTTGCCCAAGGTTACAAAAACTAGTTTGAGCTCAAATTTAAACTCAAGTTTTTTTCTGAAAACAGATCCAGTGCCCTGTCTACTGCACCACCATTGACCCTAGTCAAGCAAAATACATTCCCATATTAGCCAAGTCCAAAACCATTTGTCTTCTTCAGCAGCCTGAGCTGATCATTTCCTATAAGGAAGTAGGTAGGATGCTTTATTACTAGTCCTTTGGAATCATGGCTGGTCATTGTTTGGTCAAAGTTCCTCGGTCCATCCAAGTTACTCATCTTTACAATCAACAATTATTTGTTAAATGCCCATGGACCAAGCTGCATGTTTCCCACTAAAGACAAAGGTGAAAAATAGTCCCTGTCCTCCAAAATCTCATACTCTACTCCCAAAGATCTTTGTTAAAATAGAATTTTTAACCTTAGGAAAGTAAGTTTGATCTGTTATTAAACTATTAAAATACTGAAGAAGACAGGAGAAGGTTGACACAGTAACAGCAACACTGCACAATGATCAACTAAACATTTGGCTAGTCTCAGCAATGCAATGATCTGAGACAACTCTGAAAGACTCATGATGGGTAATGCTACCTACCTCCAGAGAAAGAACTGTTGGAATTGGATGGATGAGATTCAAAGCATACTATCTTTCCCATCAGTTTATGGTTTTATTTTGGGATTTGGGTCTTGTATGAATGTGCTCTTGCAACAATGACCAATATAGAAATGTGCTTTGCAGGGTAATAAAAACCCTGAAGAAGAGTGGCAATAGGGAAGATCAAAGGCCTTCCTTGGAGTCAGAAAGCTCTGGACTCACATATTGTCTCTAAATATGCTGGCTGTTTGACCATGACCTCTTCCTGCCCCAAAACAACTCTCTAAGACTGGCAATTCCTAGCCATCTCTTAACATTCCCTGTCCACTTGAGCTGTCATCTCTATTTATCTCCTACTAGAAAACTGGACTCCACTTTTTAAACTGCCTTTTTTGTTTGTTTGTTTGTTTGTTTTAAATAACCTTTACTTTCTGACCTAATAACAATTCTAAGGGCTAGGCAACCAGAGTTAAGTGACTTGTGCAGGATCACACAGCTAGGAAGTATCTGAGGACAGCTTTGAACCCAATCCTCTCAATTCCAGGCCTGGCACTCTGTCCACTGCCACCTAGCTGCTCCACCAATATGTTAGTTTTGGCCTTATTTTACTCAGTTCTAGAACTAAACATTACTCTCTATATGTCTCTAGCCACGCTATTAGGCAGGTAGTTAGCACCTGTTTCCCTTTCCAATTCCCCTTCATCTGTTGCCTTCTCCTCTTCGAAGAAAGATCCTTGAGTGCAGATACTGTATTGTCTCTAAATTACAGAACACTTCTTCTTCTACACAGGTTAAAAAAGTTGAAAAAACACCACTGATTATAAATTCAGATTTCAGAAAAAATCTGGACATACATGAACTGATGCAAAGTGAAGTGAGCAGAACCAGAAGAACATTATACATAGTGTCAGCAATATTTCTTAATAAACAACTATGATAATTCCAGAGATTCATGATGAAAAATGTCATCTGCCCTCTGAGAAAGAACTGGAGTCTGAATATAGACTCAACCATACAATATTTCATCTTCTTTTTTATTTGAAATCTCTTCCACAAAGTGGCTAATAGAGAAACATGTTTTACCTGATTACACATAAAATCTATATCAGATTGCTTAACCTCTCAGGGATGTGAAAGGATAGGGAGGGAGTGAAGAAGAAAGGATCAGAAGAAGGGAAAGAATTTGGAACTCAGAACTTAAACAAGGCAAAAATTGTTTTTCCACACAGTGGGGGAAATAAAAGATTATTTAAAAAAGAATTATAGGTCCAGACCAAAATATTAATGAGAATTAATGAGAATTAGATAATTGGACTAACTAATCACCTAACAATAACCTGAGAAAATCAGGTTCAGAACCAAGACAAGATTTCAGAACAGAAAGGGATATTATTAACCATCTAGCCTTAAATTTTAAAAATCCCATTACATTAAATCTGCTGAGTGGTCATCCAGGCTTTGTCTGAAGATGTCAAATGAGGGAGAACTTAATACCTCTCAAGGTAGCTCATTTCTCTTTTGCTCAGTTATAAATATGAGTGTAGCTTTGGCCATTTCAACGTACTGCTCCTCTCCCTCCATGGAATACCCCCAGAAGTAAATGAACTGTTTCAAGTTAACAGGATGGGTTTGTGTCTGGCTTCCTGCCCTGCTTGACTCATTTATGGGGACATTATAAGTTACTAACCTGGAAGAGTAGGTTATCAAAGTGAGCAATCCATTCTCTAGCCACTCTTTCAGCAGTATCTCCTGCTACATCACACAGCAGTGATAATTAGAAAAGAACAGTTACTTCTCTGTCTCATTATGATGATAATACTGCCTTATTCCCCACACAGGGCAAGAACTTAGTAAGGTAACTTTGTGCCTAGGCCATCCAACAGGCTTGGTTTTGTGTGTATGTGTGTGTGTTTCCTTTCTTCCATAGGTGATTGAATAGGAACATTCAGTCTATGTCTAGTCTTAGAACTCTGGAATTCTGCTGTATATAGACATATTAGTATTGACTAGAACTAGTAATAGAAGTTTTGAGTATTCTAAATGGTAATAGGGGAATGGTCCTAGCTTGTTCCCTTGATAGTAAGCCTAAAATGTGACTTTTTCCAATTTCTGTTTATAACTTCTAGCATAATACAGACAGGGTTTCGCGGGGGATGAGGGAGATGATGGAGAAAGGAGAAAGGTAAAGATATTGAAAATGGACATAAAAAGGAATCTTAGCAACCATCTAATTTAGCTTTTGAACCACTGCAATATCACTGGATAGACCTCAAGACACTTCCTGAATATCTCAATGATAGTGAACTCAGTATTTCAAAAGCAACATTTTGTATCTGGGGGCAACTCTAATATTTTGGATGTTCTTTGACATATTGATGTGAATTTTTTTTTCTTTGTACCTTCCATCCATTAGTCTTCATGTTGTCATTTAGAAGCTTATTTATTGAATGTAATTCCTTCTCTACAAGATCATAATATAATAGAATAAATGATGACCTGGAAGCTATTGCATCTGAGTACAAATACTGTCTCTATTACATAATTACTTGTGTATCTTTGGAAAAGTAATTTCACCTCTTTAAACATCAGTTTCTTTCTCTATAACATGAGGAAGTTGTCCTAGATGTCCTCTAAGAGCCCTTCCAGACCTAAGATTATAATCTTATGATTATTAGTACTCTGAATTTATAGGGTCTCCTGTAAAACACCTTCTCACCTTCTAATCCTGAAAACAATTTGTTTATGGTATCCATAGATATTCCACACAAAGAATCATAGTGCTGGAGACTGACACTCTCTCTCTCTCTCTCTCTCTCTCTCTCTCTCTCTCTCTCTCTCTCTCTCTCTCTCTCTTCCCCTCTCAAGCTCTCCATCTTGTCCAAATTCACCATTTGCTTATACCATGATGAGTCCTCTTCCATTTCTGATTATTCATTCTCTATAAAATATATCTAATACAACATCTCAAGTGCAAATCATCCTCAGATACATATTTTGGACTTTTTGCACCCACCTGCCTCTTCCCATTATTTTCTGGGTCATTCCTTGGAGAACAGGGAGTTCTAAAATTCATAGGCAGAGAGCATCTTTGAAAGGAAATTGGTTTTGAAAAGATAGGTATTTGCCCCAAGAAATATCTTGGGCTCAGAAAGATACTATACAAGTTTCCTTACATGATCCACTCCACTCTTCCTCCTTTAATTAACTGTCCAACTCATTGTCTAGCTACATTGTTTATAGTAAATAAATGTCCTGATGTATAAACTGAACGTCCTCTCCATCCTATTGCACACCCCAATTCCAATAATAATAATGATGAAAAACAGCTAAAGCTATTCTATTGACCAATCAATAAACAAGCACCTACTGTGTTCCTATGCCTTTGCAGACACATTATCCTAAGTGGAACTAGACCTGTGATTTCCCTGGTTTAGTGAATCATTTATAAGTAAACTCTCTCTACTAACATAAATTCTCAACCTGCTTTTAATTTATAATCTTTTAATTACTAGGGTATTGAAAGGTAGAGTGACTTGCCCAGGATCACTAGGTAAATATATTATATATATATATATATATATATATATATATATATATATATATATATATATAGTGAGACTTGAAATCAGGTCTTTCTACCTCTACACCATTCTATATTGGCTCTTGCTATCTAAAAGAGTATCCCATTTTTAAGCCTCCATTGTAGAGTCCTTAATCTTCCCTAATAACACATTGATTTGCTACTAAAATCAACCCAAGTAAAGTCAAGTGGCATTTATTAAGAGATGGTATGATGCTAAGGGTAGAGATTTGAGATATAGGCAGAAAGGAAAAACAGTCCCTTCTCTCAAGGAGGATTTTTTAAGAACCCTTACTGTATATTATTACTGTATATTGGTTCCAACACAGAAGAGCATAAGGACCAGGCAGAAGGGGTTAAATGACCTGTTCAGGGTCACCCAGCTAGGAAATGTCTGAGACCACATTTGAACCCAGGACTTCCCATCTCTAGGGCAGGATCTCAATCCATTGAGCTACCTAGCTACCCCTGGAGCTTTCATTCGAATGAGAGAAGACAATATATAAAAGGAAGCTTAAAAGGAAGAGGAGGTGAAAGTAAGGATTCTAACATGGGGAAATGGTAAAGAAACTCTGGGGGTTCAGGAAACATAACCTGTAAAGCAATAAAGACATGCCTTTTCTAAGCATCCTCCAATAAAATGGAAGGAATGAGCCAGTCAGGAGAAGCTATAGAGGTGGAGGGTACTTCCAATGTGAGAAGTCTAAAGATGGAGGGAAACTTATAGGGTAAAAAGTTTTCTGAGGCAGGGCAGAGAAAATCTAATTCATAGTGTAGCTTAGCACCATATCTTTATTGCTATCATTTTTTTTTAGTTCTGCCAGTCTCTTTGAGATCCCATTTGGTGCTTTCTTGGCAAAGACACTGCAGTGATTTGCTATTTCTTTCTATAGTTCACTTCATAGAAGAATAAACTGTATCAAACCAGGTTAAGTGACTTACCCAGGATCACACAACAAGTCAGAGCTTGAGGCTGAATTTGAATTCAGACCTTCTTGACTTCAGAACTGGTGATCTATCCACTGCGCACCTAGCTGTCCTAGCACATAGTAGGTACTTAGCAAAGGTTTATTGATTAATTCAGAGAATCAGTCAGAGATAAATCAGAGAATCAATAGTTGTGAGGTAAAAACGATGGAGTCATGATTCATGAAATATAGGGAATATATCAACATGCATATAGAATTCACAATATATTCAAATACTGAAATAAAAATGCAGAAGCAATAAATGGATTCCTTTTTGTCTGTTTTAGCCTGTGCTTCTACAGTAGCACTTTTTTTTTCCATTTTGTGGGTTTCAGACATTTTATTCAAAAATTTCCTTGTTCTGACACTTGTTGGCTCAAAAGACTCAAAGATATTGCTAAATTGTGACAAATAGTTCATTGACTAAATTTTAAAAGAAATTTACTTTTACCTTATCTTGCTTACAAAAAAACACAATATGGTAGATCTCATGGGCTATATAGGAAGAGTTTTGCCCATTTTTTTCTGCCAAAGCCCATTCAAGGTTACTGTGGCTTTCTAACTTTAAACAACGATCACTTGGAGTGTTAATAACTATTTGACATATACCTAAAGAATCTGCTGTGTGCTGTGGACTTTTACAAGACCTGGGTACACATCAGCAGGTTTGCAGTGAATATACTATTATATCAACATCACCTCTCAGAAACTGGCTTGTTTGTGGCATTTCCCTCTTTCTCTAGAACTTTCCTTTTTGAAGTCAATTAACCTGTCTTTACCAGTAAAAGTCACCTTTATGTGTTTATTGAATATCCATAACACTGAAGCCTTAATGAAGATTTTGCTGCATCAGTTACTTTTCAAAAATATGATCTTTATCTCATTGACAATAGATCTGATGCTGCAGAAACCAATCAAACAATAACCGGTAATTTCTCTGAATTTTAAATCAGTTTAATTGCCTATTTGTACCCACAGAGTCTGGCAATTTGCACCAAATGTTTAATAGAGAAATACTTAAGTAAGCAAATACAAGAAAATCACCCAAATGCTTTCCCAAATATGATGACATTCTTTTTCTTTAATGGTATCAGAATCTACTTTTTTTCTTCAAAATCCTGCAGGAAAACTTTAAGACTCTGGGATAGCATTACTGCGGAGAATCAATCAATCAGTTAGCAAGTGCGTAAAGGTGTCAGTCAAAGCACTAGGCACTAAAGAGAAGCACACATGCAGAAACATGACCTCAAGAGTTTATATTCCTTTGGCCAGAAGGAGAGATAACATATGCATCTATGAACATATACAAAAATATATACAAGGTAATTGAGAGGAAAGCAACAGAGACTAGGGTGATTACAAAACATTTCATTTCAAAAAGGTTGCATGAGCTGAGTTTTGGGGGTGGGAAACGGAACTCAAGAGACAAAAGTGAGAAGGAAATATATTCTCAGGAATGGAATACAGTGGCTGGGCATGAAGATATAGATAAGAGATGGATTGTTGTATTTAAGGAAGGGTGAGAAGACTAGTTGAGTAAGAATATATATATATATATGTATATATATATATATATATACATATATATATATATATTGTGGAAAGAGGTGTAATAAATGATAAAATGGGGACCAGGTGGGAAGGACTTAAAAAATAAAACAAAGAACAGATAAATGACTCAGAGTCAGGCCTGGAGATGTGAGGTTCTGAGTTCAAATTTGACCTTGTCATGTGACCATGGGCAAATCATTTAACTCCAATTTGATGCCAATACAGGCATCACTTTATAATGTCTTTACCACTCTTCTGCCTTGGAACCAATATCTAGGATCAGTTCCATGATGGAAGGTAAGTATTTTAAGTCAAACAGAGGAGTGCATATTTAATCCTTAAGACAATAGGAAGCTATTGGAATTTATTGAAAAGGGAAGTGGTCTTCTGAGGTTGTGATTTAGGAAAATTATTTTAGTATTTTACTGAGGATGAGTTAGAATGGAAACAAGACTTAGGGCAGAGAGGATGAGGATTCTATCACAATAGTCCAGACCCCAAATGATGAGGGTCTTAATTAGAGGGGTGACTGGGTAGTGACGAGGGTCAGATGTGGCAGGTGTAATGAAGGTAGATATGAGGACTGAGTGGAGATGAGGGATAGGGAAGAATGAGAAGTCTAGGATGACATGGAGGTTGTTAAACTGGATGACTAGAGGCATGGTAATGCTATAAATGGATATAGGGAAAATCTGAAGAAGAGTGAAGTTTGGGGGATAGATGAGATATGAATATGTTGAATTTGACATACCTATAGAACATCCATATAGAAATGTCCTGTGAGCACTACTGTGTGCAGGAGTGCTTGTAGAGGTGGATCTCCCCATCCTGAAGTCATCTGCAAAGAAATTGACCATTATGTTCATGGAAGCCAATGTCTTCACCAAATGAGAGAATGTAGACAAAGGAGGAAAAAAAAGAGAGATCCCTGGATGGAGCCATGAGGAATACTCAGAACTGAGGGTTCCCTTCTACACATGGATAATACAGTAAAGAAGATTGAGAATGTGGTCAGACAGGTTGAGGAGTGAAAGTGGTACCAGGAAAAGTCAAAGGAGTGTCCAGGATGAGAGGATGGGTGTCAAGTGTTGCAGAGGGGAAAGTATGGTGACAATTGAGAAAAGGCAATTAGGTTTGGGGATTACAAGATCATTGGTAACATTGGAGAGAACAATTTCAATTGATTGATGTCTGAAATCAGATTTCAGAGGTTTGAAAATGTAGTGAGAGGAGAGACAGTTATTCCATCAAGAGTTTGCTTGTAAAAGGGAGAAGAGATTTAGGATGTTATCTTAACAAGATTATAGGATATAGTGAGTTCTTTTTTAAAAGGCAAGGGAGATTTTAGTGAGTTTATAAGCAAGAAGGAAGAAACCAGTAGTTAGAGAAAGATTCAACAAAGATTGTGAGTGCAGTTGGCTGAAGGAAAGGAAAGAGGATAGGATCAAAGCAGGGATGGATTAGTAGGTTTAACAACAGCCTTTCCAAAAATGTGTGCATGACACACAAGGGAGCATTTTGGGGGAGGGAAGGAAAGGTGTTGACCTTGATGAAGAAGAGCTACTTCTTTGTCAGATATTGGAATAAAGGCATATGGAAGGTTTGGTGTCAGAAGGATTTTATATTTCAAAGAAGAGGGGGGGGAAATGAGTTTTTGGTAAAGATTTCTTTTCTAGGTAAAAAAAAAATCTAGAAATATTTGAGAAGATGGGAATATGGTAGGTGCTGATGGTTTGAGGGTAGAAGAGAGATTTTGGAATAGCCTAAGAGGAGAGAAGGATAGAGAATCGATTACGGAGGAGTAAAAGGATTGCCTTGATATTGTGAGGGTTTATTTCAAATTAAATAAGACTTTTGTACAGGATCAGTGAGTTCAGATTCATGTGAGGACGGTGGGATGGAGGAAGGAGGGACACAAACATTAAGTGCCTTCTCTATTGGGCTAAGCACTTTGCAAATATTATTTCACTTGATCTTTACTTACAATAGCCTTGTGAGGAAAGTGCTATTATCACCATTTGACAGCTGAGAAAACTGAGGCAGGCAGAAGCTAAGTGATTCATCCAGGGTCAGGTAGCTAGTTAAGTATCTGATTCCTTGGTTTAATTCAAGCCTTCCTGACTCCATCCTATTCACTGCATGACCTACAGGTACAGGTGGATGGTGGGAGTGATCTAAGATTGAGGTTTGGAAAGGTATAATTGTCAATAAAATAAGGGAACCCAGGACTAAAGAGGAATAGAGGAAATGGACCAAATGAGTCACAGAGAGTGGACACGACTGAACAATATGTACCAGGCCCTTGACTATGATCTGAGAACACCAGGAGAGGCAAAACTATTGCTTCCCTCAAGGAGCTTGCATTATAATGTGGAAGAAAATATACAACAACTGTATATGGATCAGATAAATCCAAAGTAAGGAGGAGGCAGCCTAAGAGGGGAGGCATTAGCATGAAGTGATATGGGGGAAAGCTTCTTGCATAAGGTAGAATTGTATTTTGTATTTTATTTTTTATTTTTTTAGATCCTCACCTTCCATCTTAGAATCAATACTATGTACTGGTTCCAAGACAGAAGAGGGGTAAAGAGCTGGGCAATGGGGGTTAAGGACTTGCCCAGGGTCACACAGATGGGAAGTGTCTAAGGTCACATTTGAACCCAGGACCTCCTGTTTCTGGGCCTGGCTCTCTACCCACTGAGCAATCCAGATGCTCTCCCCCCCCCCCCCCAAGAGAGAATTTTAGCTGAGGCCTGAAGGAATCTTGGGAAACCAAGAAGTAGAAATGTCAATAGCACAATGTAGTTTCCCTAATTATCTCTTTAATTTGACCTATTTTGGAGAGGAGATGCTTAGATCTATGTTCTAAGAGGTTCACTTTGGCAGCTTTTGCTTTGTCTGAGACCATGATTGCTACCACTTTTTCTTTTAGCTAGATTCTACTCTTGCCCCCTATTTCAATACTGTATGTTCCTCTCTTTTTCAAATGGGTCTCCTTAAGGAACATATGGTTTCATTCTGGTTTCAAATCCATTCTTCTATTCTCTTCTTTGCAGTGAGATGGTACAGTGGATAGAGTGCCAGACCTGCAGTCAGAAAGACTCATCTTCCTGAGCTCAAGTCTGGTCATTTGGTAGCTATGTGACCCTGGGGAGGACACTTAACCCTGGTTGCCTCAGTTTCCTCATCTACAACATGGGCAGGAGAAAGCAATTGCAACTCATTCCACTATCTTTGCCAAAAAAAAAAAACAACAAAAAACAAAAAAACAAATGGCGGTTATGAAGAGTTGGATATGACTGAAACAACTGACCAACAATAATTGGGACTCAAATCCATCTCTGAGACTCCAAGTACAATGATATTTCCTCAAACAAAAGAAGTAAATGGCCATAACATTGTGTTTTTCCCCCATTTTACAATTACAATCACCATTCTCTTACATAGAAAACATGGAGGAAATGCTTGGAACAAGGAAGATTTCGGTTTCAATCGTGATTCTGTCATTGACCAGTTAGAGGATTCTGAGGAAGTCACTTAACCTCTTTGAGGCTCAGAAGTCTCTGCAGCTCTACGGGATAGCAGGGCTGCAATCAGCTCAGGGGGAGGAGTGCCCAGAGAAATGACAGGAACCTTGGTGAATCCATTGTTTTTCAGACCTACTTAATCAATGGAACTTTCCTAAACAGTCTTATGTATTTGGGGACAGTTAAAATGGCAAAAGAGATGCTGAAAATATGTGTGTGTCCAGTACAAAGAGTAGGCAGCTTGAGCTCCTCCATTGGCTTCATTTGGATCTGTCATATGCATGAATACAGGATGGAGCTGAAAAAATCCACTGCCATGGCTGAATAAACATAGGTTTTTCCTTTGGGCACTAGTCTTTTTTCTTTTGTAGAAATATCAAACCTGACACTGTAAAACTGTTATGTACAATAGATGAAAACATTTCCAAGAAGAGAAATGTAGGATTCAGGAGAGCAGGGGAGAGGAAGCTAGGGAGCTGGGATGGCAGGGAGAGGAGAGTCACTGATGCTCTCAAGGGCGATTATTTCCCAGGAGGAGTTCCTGCAGCTTGTCAGTGACTATGAACAGCCTGACTTTTCACCAGGAATCACTGGATTGTGCCTACCCCTCTATGCTTTTCTTTTTATGTTTTGTATCTACGTGTTGGCTTCCCCATTAGAATGTAAGGTGCTTGAGGACAGGCACTGGGGCTTGTTTGGTGATTTGCTTTTGCTTCTTTTTTCCCCTAAACTCTAATATGCCATCTTGGGATCAATACTGTGTGTTGGTTCCAAGTTCGATAAGTGCTCAGGGCTAGGCAATAGAGGTTAAGTGACTTGCCCAGGATCACACAGCTAGGAAATGTCTGATTTCAAATTTGAATCCAAGACTGAGACCTGGCTCTCTATCCACTGAGCAACCCAGATGCCTCCTTTGGCTTTCATTGCTTTTTGTTATGCTTTTGATTTGTATCCCCAGTGAATACTTAATAAATGATTGTTGATTTAATTGATTTAATGCCAGAAGGGTCCTTAACAGTCACCTCCTCCAGAGCCTTCATTTTTCAGATGAGTAATTTAAAACATAAAGAGAATAAATGACATATGATCATAGTTTCAGAGCTGGCAAGGACATTAAAGGTAATTGGGGCCAATCACCTCATTTTAGCTGCTGGGCAACTAGGCAATACAGTAGATAGAGTGCCAGTCCTGGGATCAGGAAGATCCATCTTCTTGAGTTCAAATCTGGCCTCAGGCACTTAACACTTTTTGCCTCAGTTTCCTCACCTGTCAAATGAGCTGAATTAAGAAACAACAATACATTCCAGTGTTTTTGCAAAGGGAACCCCAAATGCAGTCAAGAAGAATCAAATAGGAATGAACAATAATAACCTCATCTTATAGATGAGGAACTTGTCACAAAAACATAAATTGATTTACCCACAGTCAAACCCCCTATAGAAAGAAGCATCACCCACTTTAGAACCAGGGTCTCAGACTTCAGAGCCAGCCTACGATTCCCCTGAACAAAGGAGGGAATTCTACTAATTGATATGATGAAGAACAAAAACAGACAAAGCTTCTAGTAGAGCGGAATAAAAGGATTGTTTCTTTAATCATTTCTTCCTATTCAAATTTTCCATTTAAAGGTATCAATTCCATTTTTTCCTGTCCTCTGAGTATCTGTTTAGAAAGTAGAAAATTGGAATTATCACAAGACTAAAGTGATTTTCAGAAATTAACTCACATTTGCATTGTTTATGCCTCCTGTTGTGCTCTTAGAGACCTTGTTCAGTACAAAGATTCCAGTCCCATTTTTGTGTGGCATTTTGAAGATAGGAAAACTACAGTAAAGGCAAGAAGTCTTTGTAGATCCTTAGTGACAGATACTATAGTGGGCATGGACTTGACTGTGAATGAGCAAATACCCTTAAGTTAACAATATGAAAAGGCAGAACCCAACTACCTAACTGGTTCACCTCTACTTTTATCCTTGACAGAAAATGAAGTCTTTTCTCTAATTCTTTCTAGAGCATCTTCCGTCCACCACCAGATGGCAGAAGGTGCCAGATATTAAGGGCTCCTGTTCCCAAAGGGAAGCTGTTTAACATCTTCTCTTTCCTTTTCTCCAACCTTCTTGCTCCTTGAGAAGTCATCCTTGGGGCCTTATGTCACCTGGCAATATCCTGGTATGTAAATAACTGCATTGAAGCATCCCATGTTTTCTGAGATGTTTGATTCCAAAAGTGATACAGGATTCTGATCAGCAACATAAAACCTAAAGTGAAATCACAAAAATAAGGGGGGGGGGGAACAGTATCAAAAATCATCAGGAAGATGAGTACTAAGAAGCCTCTGACTGAGGCCAAATGCATCTTACTTTTTACAAGGAAACAGAAGGCACAGAGTAATGTTAATCCACTTAGGGTTCACTATGGAAAAAGGCTTATTTAAATGAATAAATATGGAAATACTGTTTATTCATTGGATCATTATTGTGGCTGTTCATTCCTTATGTGGAAGAGCAAAATAAAGGTCACCATGCTGAAGAAGAGAATTAAATAAGAGGAGAAAATCTTAAGTCCTGGTATGGAGATTATCAGGATTTTTTCCACAAGATTATAATATTGGAGTACCAAGATACAATGATGCTAAATGAAAACTATTTGTATATGAGGCAAGTCTATTAAAAATGAACAGCAAGTTTATAAATGCACTGAATAAGCCTATTGCCTTCATTTTAATTTTCCAAGAGCTGCAGCTGGATATTGTGGGTTCTCTATTTTTTTTAGAATCACACCTGATTGGGTGGGAGTCTAAGATTTTTAATCAAGGACTTTTCATAGAATGGAAATAAGAATAAAAAATGTACTTGACAAGATGGGAATATTTTAACACTTTAAAGTAAAGTAGATGACAACAAAGCATTTATTAAGGGATTCCTAAACATCAGGGCTAAACAAGAGGAATACAAATACAAGCAAGGAAGACAATCCCTACCATCTGAGAGTTTATATTCTAATAGGATGAAGACAACACCTGAAAAAGGAGTTAGAAGGGGGAAGAGGTATGATGTGGAAATGTCCAGGAAGGGCCCTGGAGGCAAGCTAAGTGAAAGTTTACCTTGCAGAGAGCCCTCTGGGGGTAGTTGGTTCTGGTATGTGAGTGGTGGGATTGAAGATAGTAGGGTAGAGACAAACAAAAAGGCATTAGGAAATGAGCAAGCCTGCCAATTTGAATTGGCATTTTGAATCCATTTGAATTCATAGCCAGGGAGTCAGTAGCTTTTATTAAGCACTTTTTATATGCCAGAAATCATGCTAAACAATAAATATACAAAAAAAGAAAAGAAAGACCCATCCCTTAAGGATGTCACAGTCTAATGGGGAGGGAATGTACAAATAGAAATTGACAGGAAAAAAAACTGAGAGTGATTTCTCAGGGAAGGCACAAAGATGACAGAACTGCAAAAAGGGCTTCTTTCAGGGGGAGAGATTTAGCTGAGACTGAAAGGAAGACACAAAAAGCAAGGAGGCAAAGATGAGGAAGGAGAGTGTTCAAGGCACAGAGAACAGCCAGGGGAAATATGAGGAGGAGAGAGATGGAATATCTTTTTTTCTAGGAAGCCTCTTTCACGCAATCACAGTCTAAGAGGAGATCAAAACATAAGAAGAGTGAAAAGGAGCCAGGTTAAGTCAAACAGAATTGTATATTTGATCCTGAAAGTAAAAGCAAGTCGCTAGAGTTTATTGAGAAGGAGAGAGACATTTCCTAAGTTTCCATTCGTGTTATATAAACACATAAAATTGCATGCAAATAGTATTATCTATATCAAGTTTGAATACTATATTCTGTCTCTACACTACCTATGGTCTAGAACCTCAGGGTGTAAATCAGAATTAATCTTGGCACCAACTTCAACATCACAGCTCTGTTTCTTTTGAGTCTTCAAAGAAAACCTTATTCTAGGTCTCCACTGTTGAGTGCAAAGGGTTCCTAGCTCCTTTGCGTGCAGTCAGGGTAACATGGTATTTCAAGAACTTTTCTTTCAGAAAGTAGAACAACATAAAAGACTCACAGTAATCCACAAATAATCAACACATTTTTTTTCTAGTGAAACCTATATTCAGGGACCTGAATGTGTTTATATAAAACCTGGTTAAATTCAAACAACTGACTATTTTGAAAATAACCAGTTAAGCAATAAACAGTTATTTGAGTAATTTCAAGAAAATTTCCCCTAAAACTTGAATACTTTATTCATTATCTCTAAGTGAGTTTTTACTCCATTTTGTTTTTAGATTCCCTATTCAATCCTTTAATTTGAATCTGCAAAATAAAATGATGTCCAAGTCCTGATGGAATGAATAGAAGATAAAAGCATAGAAGCACATAAAACAGACAGTCTTCCTTTGGTGATCCATCACAGTGTTCCCCATGATTGGCTAAAAATAAAAACGTCCTTTTCTTTAACCCCAAATAGAGAAGTCTGATCATGAAAAGTTTGGACTGTAGAACCCAATGAGATTATTGTACTATGAATAATTGAATATGAACGCCAGGGCAGGGAAGATCAGGTTACATCATCGTACTGTGACAATGAGACATTAAATCTAGGTTAAATGCGAACTGTAGAAAACTAGAGTGATTGAAATATTCTTTATTATTCTGATTTATAAGCAGACACTTAAATTCATTTACAAACCTAAAACACACACCTTCATTGATCAGTTCTCTACCACCTTCCCCACCACTCACCCTGATACATAGCTGGTTTTATCCAGACTGCCTTGCTAATGTTCCGGGACATCTCCCTGGATTATCAGAGGTTTTATATATCTGGATTCTTTCCTACTCCCAATCAATCTGGATTAGAAGAGGTTGTATTAGAATTTACTCTAAATTTTGCCCTGGAGCCTATATAAAGCTAATTGACTATGCTTGGCTCATTGTCCTTGAGAAATCTCAGGCAAAGGGAAAATAAATGAAGGTATTTTGTTTGGTACTTTTTTTCTTACATCTTTAGTGATTCAGGGATTCAGCTGGAGTGACCTGTAAGATTTCTGGCACAAAATGCAAAGCCTCTCTTTTTATATCCCTTCATTAATTTGCAGTTTAGAATATTATAGTGCCATGACCAGTTGGAGTTTATGCTTTGCATCTCTTGATGTTCAAGTTCATTTGGAAAAAAAAACAACATTTGGCCTGTTGTTTCACTCTGCAGTAACTTGGAAACTCTGATTGCTTTGCTGGATGCCAATCCATTCTTTATTAATGACCCAATGTACTGTGAAACTCATAAAAGAAAGGTGAGAGGTAATAGCCATTGGCCTCAACTGAGATTTGAAAAACTAAAGAATTAAATTGCCTAATTCTTTTTATTGCTATTGTTTTTGAAACAGTTCACTTCTACTTAGTAAAGTCACTTAATCAACATTAATTGGTTCCGGGAATAAAAAAAGTAAAAATTAAATAGTTTATCACCTCAAGGACAATACCTTTTTTTTTTTTTAGAAAACCCTTATCTTTCATCTTGGAATCAATACAATATACTAGTTCCAAGGCAGAAGAATGCTGAAGGTTCTAGCCTTTAGCTAGAGCCTTTACAATGGGTGTAAGTGACTTTCCCAGGATAACACAGCTAAGAAGGATCAGAGGTCAGATTTGAATCTAAGATCTACTGTCTTTAGACCCAACTCTCTATCCAATCAGCCACCATTTTCTATGAGGGGAATATTACTCCTTCATTCCTGTTTAGGCTCTGCTCCTAACACTCTGCACTTCTTTCTTCATCATGACCTAGCATCCTTCTTGTCTTGCAAAGTCACATCACCTCTTGACTCTTTTCTCTGTTGACCAGTTCCTCTTGGAACCTCCATTTTTAAACCAGCCATGTTTGTTCTATTTCTTTCTGGGCTCTGCTCTTGACTCTCCAAATTTCTTTCTCTATCATGTTCCTAAGTAAGAACTTACCCCTATCTCCTTTCTATCTTCCCCTTGAGGGTAATCTTGCCTTATTAGATGTTAATGGGTCAACAACATAGACATATATTATAATACACAAAATTTATATAAAATATATGCTGTGATGTATTTATATGTATATATATATATATATATATATATATATATATATATATGTGGGTGAGGCATTAGGGAATTACTCAGAGCAGGTGTGGTCAAAAAATTCCTTTTGGTAAAAAGTGGTGTTTGATCTGAATTTTGAAGGAAAAAAAGGAATTCTGAAAGGCAGAAATGTGTAGAGAATGAATTCCAGATATGAAGGGCAGATGGCATAGAGTCACAGAGATGAAATTTGGGCATGTTGTATGTGAGGATCAACACGGAGGTCAATTTGTTTGGACCAGAGTATGGGGAAGAGAGGGCTGACAATTTGATATCAGGCTGTGAAGAGTTTTTAAAAGCCAAACCGTTTATATTTGAAATAAAAGAAAATAAGAAGTCACTAAATATTTTCAAGTAAAGGAGTTATATGGTTATCCTTGCACTTTAGGAAAAATCAATCATGCAGCAGAAAGAGCAATTTAGGAGCTAAGTGTAATAGATGAGATAAGAGATAATGTGGGTTTGAACTATGGCAGTAGTCATTTAAGTAGATAACAGGATGATGGTATGCTGGTAAATATTTAACAATCAGCTGTATGAAAAAATACATAAGACACAAGTTTAATTCCCATTATTGACATAATTTCCATCACTTTCTTAAGTTTAGACAATCAACAAAACATCCTATTAATTCCTGATTTGTAGTATTTGATGATTTATGAGGCACAAATGTTCACACTGAATTGGTTCCAGCATAGGCCAGGGTAAAGTCATACTTAGGAAAGATGTTACAGAGTCAGAAACAAATATGTCCTAACTAATTGAATGGGTAGAGTGAGGGAGGGTAAGGAGTAAGTAGCAATATCATGGACATAAAAACAGGTAAATGGAGAGTGGTTGGTAAAGAAAGATGGCAGTGGCCACAAGAGAACTCAGTATGTTTAGAAGGCAGGTTAATTTAGAGGGAAAGATAATTATGTCAGTTTTGAATCTGAATTTTAGATGCTAAAGGACACGCTGTACAATCTATTTGTTAGGCTGTTAGAAATTCCTGACTGGAATTCAGGAGAGAGCCTTGGGTTGGATAAATAGATTTGTCTAGGAAAGATTTCAGGAGACATGAATTCTAGTTCCAGCTGTTCAACTGACAAGTTCTTTGACTATGGAAAAACCATTCACTTTCCAGATCTCCATTAATTGTCATCCCTTTTCTTTGCTGACTTCCTATTCATCCAGTTTGTTGATGTGTGATTTTTGCCCATTGTCTTTCCAATTAGACTCTGAGCTCCTCGAAGTCAAAAATTATATTTTGCCTTTCTTTTTATCCTCAGTGTTTAGTATAATGTCTGGCACATAGAAGACACTTAAATGAAAATTGATTGACTTCCCTGGGCCTCAGTTACTCCATCTATATGATTTATAGTACCCTACTTATTTGGGAGCACAGAATGATTTCTCTTCTGTTGTACAGAGTCTAAAAACAAAGCATAAGCTGCTCTCTTTAAGAAAATTGAACTCTATCAGAAAGAGTATAGGTTCAGTGAAGAAATATGTGCAGGCACTCAATTGATCAGTCTAAACTTGGAATGACTTAGCATCATTTTGGTTAGATGATAATAATTTTTTTGGCCTCAGGAACAATAATTGATCATCTGGTCCAATCCAATACACTCAATTCAACAAGCATTTATTAAACCCCTACTATATGACAGGCATATTGCTGGTCACTAAAGACAAAAAGAAAGACAAAAAGACAATCCTTGCTTTCAGGGAAATGAAAGTCTAATGGGGATGAAAAGGGATAAACTATGGTGTCCAGAGAGAATAGATAGGATAGGCTGATGATAAACAACAGAAGAACAGCAGAAAAGTTTCTTGTAGAAGATAGAGTTTCTGCTGGCACTTGAAGTTAGAAAAGATGGGTAAGATGAAGAAGGAAAGAATTCCCAGCAAGGGAGGACAGTTAACAAAAATGCTTGAAGTCAGAAGATGGAGTTCCATGTGCCAAAAGCATGATGGAGATCATTGGATCACAGAGAGAAGGGATGTTTAAGGTGGAAGAAAAGTAGAAATATCAGAAGATCCCAGGTTATGAAGGGCTTTGAATTACATAGGGAAGATTTTCTATTGGATGCTAAAGGTGACAGGGAACCACCGGAGGTTATTGGGTAGTAAGGTAACACATTTAGCCTTTCCCTTTAAGATCGAGGTAACAATTTAGTAATGCAAAGATTGGATTTGGGGGAGACTCAAGACAAGGAGACCTATCAGAAAGCTATTTCAGGAATCCAGGCATAAGGTAATATAGAAGAGTTACTATATATTGGTTGAAAGGAGTGTTCACACTGATAAAATTCCAAATTCTTAGCTTACTGAAGTATTGATATTGGCACAATTTAACTATAAGCCTTAGAGAGCTTATGTCTATGTTCATAGATATGGTTAAATGAGATGAAGTAGATCTGTAGTGACATAAGAATAAGTGAAATAGATATGAAATTTGCCTAACTCAGTTCATTTCCTTTCTTTGCCTCAATTATTGTCCTATAATCAACCAGTAGGTTGGTCCTCCCACCTTGAAATTTTTCACTGCCTCAGAAATTGCTCTGGCATTTTTAGGACTATAGAGATTCTTTCTGCCTCTAACTCAAATACATCTTTCAGCCTCCAACTGAGTTGCTGCTAGAGGCAGAAGGTAGGAATTTGCTGAATATAAGTTTTATCTTTGCAGTATTCAAACTTTCTATCTTTATTTTTCTTTTACCAAACTTGTAATTTAATCTGTTAGGGAAGACCCAGTGAGGAATTTTCTTTACCAATGCAGGTCATCACTTCCTCTGCAACTTGTAGTCTTAGAGAATTAGCCAGGGCCCTGATAGGCTAATTACCTTATTCAGGGTCACATATCTAGTATGTGTCAGAGGTGGGTCTGAAACTCAGATTAGTTCTACTGGTAAAAAATGATGAGAAAAATTATAATCAAAAAGAAAATGATGTAACAGAAAAATGGCAGAGTTGCTGACAGTCAATCAGTGAACAAAAACCTACTATGTGCAAAGTATTGTACTAAGTTCCAAGTTCAGATCATTAAAACTGACAATAGCTCCCTTTTCACTATTAAAACTAAGCACACTCTGCCCCTCAATGAGCAAAATCTCTTGATCTTTTTTACCTATGTATATTTTTATATAATTCAATCTCAAGGATAAAGAGGACAGATTTTTTCATGCCTCCATGTACTGATGACTTTTCTAATTTTGTCTTCATCTATTTCCCTTGAATACACAATATCAAGATATGGCAAAAATGTTTTGAATGATTAAATCTACAACTTCCTTCACACTACCATTTGGGGGCCATATTGAAGTAGACAATATTCTTGACTAGTTTTCATCCCTATCTTTTCTTGACTTTAGAAACTACTCTCAATTAGTTCTACTGACTCAAATTAATGGATATATGTGCAAGAAAATAGAAGACAGAGACAGCATGGTTTAATGCTCAGGACTCTGGACTTAGAGTAAAGAGGATTTGGGTTCAAATCCTTTCTCAGATGTTATTAGCTATGTGATCCTGAGCAATTAATTTAATATATCTTCTTCTATTTCCTCAACCATAAAATCAGATGATTATATTCCTTGGCCTAAAATTTCCCTTTCTTTCAAAAATCTATGATTCTCAGAAGCAGCTAGATGACTCAGTGGATTGGGAGTCAGGCCTCAAGACAGGAGATTCTGGGTTCAAATCTGGACTCAGACACTTCCTAACTATCTAAACCTGGGCAAGTCACATGGTCTCAGTTGCTTACCCTTTACCACTCTTCTTCCTTGGAACAAATACTTAGTACTTATTCTCACAAAAAATTAAAGTTTTATTATTTTTTTATCTATGATTCTATGAAACACAAGGCAAAACCTACTAGTATAACTATAGGTAAACATCAGTGATAGAAATATAGAAAACTAAATTTATTAACTACTATAATCTGTATATTTGTTCTGTTTACATGACTTTCAGACACAGAAAGCAACAGTCTTTAAAGAATTTAAAATGAGTACCACTCTAAAGGCACTGGGGAGGTATGTGGTGGGTGTGAGCAATAACCAATGAGGGACTTAAAAGACATCATCAGGAGAAAGGTAAAAGGAGAATTATAAGCTGATGACATGGAACCTGCAAGGCATGACAGGCAGAGAACCAAATGCTCCCCTGATATCATTATGTTAGCAGGCTAAAATGAGGAAGGCTTCCAGAACATCGGGTGGATGCTTATTGGAAAATCTGTAGGAATACATGAACAAGAATTATATCTTATGGGCAGGCATGTGATAGATTGTCATATTATTAAAAACAGCAACAGAATTAATGAAATCACAGATTTGTTAGAATGTTTTGAAAACTTAAGTCCCCTTAGTATATGGTAGGATATTTTGGCCTCTGTCCCAGGTGCTGACTGAAGTTCTGCATTCTGATATAGTCACAACTGAATGAATAAGAAAGAGATCAGAAAGTGTTGCTAAGGAAACAGCTATGGCTAACCCAATGACATCAAGGAAACCATCAAGCTCTTTTTGGCAATATGTTTTCCATCTAAAATCTCAGGCAGCTCCTTGGCTCAACTTTCTCCTTGAATCAGTCTATCTTCCACTCAGAGGACATAGTGATCTTCTGAAAGCACAGGTGTAATCATGGTACTCCCAAGGCCTTAATAAATTCCCTATCACCTCTAAGATCCAATACACTATGCTCTTTTGGTATTCAAAATCTTTTATAACCTTACCCATTCCTTGTAGCCCCCAGTAATATTTACAATCTGATTATACTTTACTCCCCTCTGTATATGCTACAACCCAATGACATTGACTTCCTTGCTGTTCTTCAACCATTCAATAAGTAAACATGTATTTATGTAGTCCCTACATTTTCTAGACACTGTGCTATTTACTAGGGATATAAATAAAACTGAAAAATGCCCTTCTCTCAAGAAGATTATAGTCTAATGTGGAGTCAATATATAAATAACTATATACAAATTAGCTATTTACAGGAAAAACTTAAAATAATCAAAGGAGGAAATATATTATATAATGAAGGGAAATTTGGAAAGGCATTCTATAGAAGGAGGGATTTTAGTTGAGGCTTGAAGGAAGCCAGAGAAAATGGGACATGGTGATGAGAAACATGGAAGGACAGCCTGTGAAAATTACTTAAAGGGGTGGGGGCAGCTAGGTGGCTCAGTAGATTGAGAGACAAGCCAAGAATTGGGAAATCCTAGTTCAAATCTGGCTTCAGACACTTTTCTCTGTGACCCTGGGAAAGTTACTTAACCCCCATTACCTAGCCCTTATCATTATTCTGCCTTGGAAGCAATATGCAGAATTAATCCTAAGACAGAAAATAATAACTTGTTTTTTTTTTAATTATCTAAATGTAGAGTAAGATTGTCTTGTAAGAGAAAGAGTAAGGTGACCAGTATCATTAGGTCCCAGGGTATCTGTGAGAGAAAACAAAAGAAAATTAGAAGAGCGTTAGAGGAAGGTTATGATGGACTTTGGACATAAAACTGAATTTTATATTGGATCCTGAAGATTATAGGGAATAATTGGAGTTTATTCAGTAGGGGGAAAGAAGATGACATGGTCAGATTTGCACATTTTTAGTTTTGTTTTTTATTTGATCAGTTTCAAACATTATTTCTTGGTTAAAAGAATCATATTCTATTCCTCCCTCCCCTCTCCCCACCCTTTCCATAGCCAACATGCAATTCCACTGGGCATTACATGTGACTTTGATGAGAACCCATTTCCATGTTGTTGGTGTTTGCACTAGGATGTTCATTTAGAATCTATATCCCCAATCATATCCCCCTTGACCCATGTAATCAATTAATTGTTTTTCTTCAGTGTTTCTACTCCCACAGTTTTTCCTCTGAAAGTGGATGGTGTTCTTTCTTGCAGATCCCTCCAAGTTGTTCAGGATCACTACATTGCCACTAATAAAGAACTCTATTACATTGGATTGTACCACAGGGTATCAGTCTCTGTACAATATTCTCCTGGTTCTGATCCTTTCACTCTGCATCAATTCCTGGAGGTTGTTACAGTAAACATGTAATTCCTCCAGTTTATTATTTCTTTGGGTACAATAGTATTCCATCACCAACATATACCAGAAATTTATTCAGCCATTCCCCAATTGAAGGGCATCCCCTCATTTTCCAATTTTTGCCATCACAAAGAGCACAGCTATGAATATTCTTATACATTTATTTTTCCTTATTATCTCTTTGGGGTACAAACCCAGCACTGCTATGGCTGGATCCAAGGGCAGACAATCTTTTAGCACCCTTTGGGGGATAAAATTGCCCTCCAGAATGGTTGGATCAATTGGCAACTCCACTAGCAATGCATTAATATCCAGACTTTGCCACATCCCCTCCAGCATTCATAACTTTCCATTGCTGCTATGTTAGCCAATCTGCTAGGTGTGAGGTGATGCTTCAGAGTTGTTTTGAGTTGCATATCTCTGATTATAAGAGATTTAGAGCACTTTTCCTGTGCTTATTAATAATTTTTATTTCATTAACTGAAAATTGCCTATTCATGTCCCTTGACAATTTATCAATTGGAGGATGGCTTGATTTTTTGTACAATTGATTTAGCTCTTTGTAAATTTGAGTAATTAGACCTTTCTCAGAGGTTTTTGATATGAAGATTGTTTTCCAATTTGTTACTTCCCTTCCAATTTTGGTTATTTTGGTTTGGTTTGTACAAAAACTTTTAAATTTGATATAATCAAAATTATTTATTTTACTTTTTGTGATTTTTTCTAACTCTTGCTTGGTTTTAAAAATCTTTCTTTTCCCAAAGATCTGACATGTATACTATTCTGTGTTCACCTAATTTACTTATAGTTTCCTTCTTTATATTCAAGTCATTCACCTATTCTGAATTTAGCTTGCTGTAGGGTACAAGATGTTGGTCCAAACCTAAGCTTTCCCATACTGTCTTCCAATTTTCCCAGCAGTTTTTATCAAATACTGGGTTTTGAACCCCAAATCTGGGATCTTTGGGCTTATCATTGACTGTCTTGCTGAGGTCACTTACCCCAAGTCTATTCCACTGATCCTCCTCTCTCTCTTTTAGCCAGTACCAAATTGTTTTGATGATCACTGCTTTACAGTACAGTTTGAGATCTGGGATTACAAGGCTATCTTCCTTCTTTTCATTATTTCCCTGGATATCCTTGATCTTTTTTTCTTCCAAATGAACTTTGTTGTGGGTTTTTTTTCTAATTCAGTAAAAAAGTTTTTTGGTAGTTCAATGGGCATGGTTCTAAATAAGTAAATAAGTTTGGGTAGGATGGTTATTTTTATTATGTTAGCTCATCCTACCCATGAGCAGTTAATGTTTTTCCAATTGTTTAGATCGAGTTTTATATTGTCTAGGGTGATTTTAAATGGAATTTCTCTTTCTAATTCTTGCTGATGAGATGTGTTGGAGATCTATAGAAATGCTAATGACTTATGTGGGTTTATTTTGTATCCTGCAACTTTGCTAAAGTTGTTCATTATTTCCAATAGCTTTTTAGTTGATTCTCTAGGATTCATTAAGTAGACCATCATATCATCTGCAAAGATTGATAGCTTGGTCTCCTCAGTGCCAATTTCAATACCTTCAATTTCTTTTTCTTCTCTAATTGCTACAGCTAGTGTTTCTAGTATAATGTTAAATAATAGAGGTGATAATGGGTATCCTTGTTTCACTCCTGATCTTATTGGGAATACATCTAGTTTATCCCCATCACAGATGATGTAGGCTGATGGTTTTAGATAAATAGTGTTTATTATTTTTAGGAAAGGCCTTCCTATTCCTATACCTTATAGTATTTTCAATAGGAATGAGTGTTGTAGGCTTTTTCTGTGTCTATTGAGATAATCATGTGATTATTGTTGGCTTGCTTGTTGATGGTCAATTATGTGGATGGTTTCCCTAATATTGAACCATACTTGCATTCCTGGTATAAATTCCCCCTGATTTAATGAATGACCCTCATGATGACTTGCTGGAGTGTTTTGCTAGTATCCTATTTTAGATTTTTGCATCTATGTTCATTAAGGAGATTGGTTTATAGTTTTCTTTCTCTGTTTTTGACCTGCCTGGCTTTAGAATCAGTACCATGTTTGTGTCATAAAAGGAATTTGGTAGGACTTCCTCTTTGCTTGTTATGTCTAATAGTTTGTATATTATTGGGATTAGTTGTTCTTTGAAAGTTTGTTAGAATTCACTTGTGAATCCTTCAGGCCCTGGGGATTTTTTCTTAGGGAGTTCTTTGATGGCTTGTTCAATTTCTTTTTCTGATATGGGATTATTTAAGAATTCTATTTCTTCTTCTGTTAATCTAGACAATTTATATTTTTGTAAATATTCATCCATATCACCTAGATTACCATATTTGTTGCCATATAATTATGCAAAATAGTTTTTAATGATTTGCCTTAATTTCCTCTTCATTAGAGGTGAGGTCTCCCTTTTCATCTATGATACTGTTAATTTGGTTTTCTTCTTTTATTTTTTAAAATTAGATTGACCAGTACTTTGTCTATTTTGTTTGTTTTTTCAAAATTCCAGCTTCTAATATTATTTATTAATTCAACAGTTCTTGTATTAATTTCTTCCTTAATTTTTAGGATCTCTAAATTAGTTTTCTTCTGGGGATTTTTAATTTGTTTGCTTTCTAGTTTTTTGATTTGCATTTTGTAAAAATGGAGGTTTGAACCCCAGACTTCAATCCCCAGAAGTCTTGGCAGTTTCCAGAATTCCCTATAATCTCACCAGAGATACCCACCTGGGCCAAAAACAAAATGGGTATTTAAAGTGACTGTACCCCCTACTTGCTCTCTCTCTCTGCTTCTGCTTCTAAGCACACACGTCTCTCAAGATGTAGAGTAAGTGGCTGTGAATGGGCTTTTCAGCCCTAGACACATGATTCTCTTATTTTGTATTTGTTTATTTCCTTGATTTCTAATAATCTTTAATAAACCTCTAAAAATATAATACTTTTAGTAGAGAAACTAATTTAATTTTTACAATGTCCAATTCATTGACCCATGCCCTCCTTAATTTGTTAATATATGAACTCAAGGATATAAATTTTACCCTGAGTACTGTTTGGCTGCAACCCATAGATTTTGAAAGGATGTCTCATCGTTGTCATTTTCCTCAAGAAATCATTAATTGTTTCTATGATTTCTTCTCTAACTGATTTTGGAGAATCATATTATTTAATTTCCAATTACTTTTTGATTTGGCTCTCCATGTACCCTTACTGGTTATTATTTTTCTGGCATTATGACCTGAAAATGTTGCATTCGTTATTTCTGCTTTTCTGCATTTTCCCCATGTTTTTATGACCTAGTATATGGTCAATCTTTGTGTATATACCATGTGCTACTGAAAAGAAGGTGTTTTCCTTTTTTGTCCCTATTTATTTTTCTCCATATATCTATTAGCTAATTTTTCTAAGATTTCATTCACATCTCCTACCTCTTTCTTATTTTTTTTATTTGATTCATCCAAATTTGATAGTAGGTTCAGGTCTCCACTAGTATAGTTTTACTATCTATTTCCTCATTCAATTCCACTATAGTCTTGGCAATTTAGAAATTGGTATGCTATACCATTTGGTGCATATATGTTGATTACTGACATTTCCTCATTGTCTATACTTCCTTTTATCAGGATGTAGTTACCTTCCCTATCCCTTTTAATCAGATCTATTTTTACTTTGGCTTTGTCAACTATCATGATTGCAACTCCTGACTTCTTTCTATCAGTTAAGGCCCAATGGGTTTTGCTCTGACCTTTAATTCTATCACTGTGAGTGATATCAGATATGTTTCTTATAAACAGCATATGGTAGCATTTTGGTTTCTAATCCACTCTCCTATTTGTTTTCATTTTATGGATGAGTTCATCCCATTCATGTTCAAAGTTATGATTTCCACTTGTATATTCTCCAGCATTTTGATATCCTCTCCTAGTTCTTTCTTCTATTGCTATATCCCTTTAAAATAGAGGTTTGCTTTTAATCAATTCCCCTTATCCCCACCCTTAATATGCTTCCCTTTCTGCCCCCTCTCTTTTTGTTCCCTTCTTATTTTTTTAGGGTCTGTTAAGTTCCTTCCCCTGTCTCTTTCCCTCTATTTTTGTACTCCCTGCCCCCCTAACCCCTTAGTTTTCCTTTCTCACTTGCCCTGTAGGGTAAAATAGAATTCAATACCCCAAGGGATCTAGATGCTCCTCCCTCTCAGAATTGATTTCACTGAGAGTAAGGTTTAAGTATTACCTATTAGCACTCTCTTCCTCTCCTTCTTATAAGAGTATTCTTTCCCTCCCCTTCCCATGCGTATCTTTGTGTGATAAAGATTATTCTATTTATTTTATTTCTTCAAGTATCTCTTCGTGTCATCCTTGATCCCCCTCCTCTTTTTCTTCTTTTGCATATCATCTTATAGTACTTATTATCCCATCTCTTCCTGTGATTGATTCTTCTAATTACTATAATAGTGAATATAGTTTTTGAGAATTACAAATAATATTTTCCCCATATATTAATATAAAAGATTTGATCTTATTGAAGCCCTTAAAGAAGAAAGTTTGGATAAAAAACATTTTTCTCCTTTTTCCTCTCTTTCTTATTTACCTTTTCATGTTTCTCTTGATCTTTGTGTTTGGATATCACACTTTCCACTTAGTTCTGGTCTTTTCTTTACAAATACTTGGAAATCTATTTTGTTGAATGCCCATAATTTCCCCTCGAAGTATATAGTCAGTTTTTATGGATAGGTGATCCTTGGTTTAAGACCCAATTCTCTTGCCTTTCTGAATATCATATTCTAAGCCTTGTGGTCCTTTAGCATGGAAGCTGCCAGATCTTGTGTAATCTTGATTGGTGCTCCTTGGCATCTGAATTGTCTCTTTTTGGCTTCTTGTAGAATTTTCTCCTGAGCTTGGAAGATCTTGAATTTGGCAATTACATTCCTGGGCATTGTCTTTTGAGCATTTAGTGTTCTACAAACTCTTTCAATGTTTATTTTGCCCCCTTGTTCAAGAACATCAGGACATTTTTCTTGGATAATTTCTTGTAGTATAATGTCAAGATTTCTGTTTATTTCTGGCTTTTCAGGTAGATCAATGATTTTCAAATTGTCTCTCTGTGATCTGTTTTCCTGATTTGTCATCTTCTCAGTGAGATATTTTATGTTTTCTTCTATTTTGTCAGTCTTTTGACTTTCCTTTATTAATTCTTGCTGTTTTGCAAGATCATTGTCTTCCAGTTGCCTAATTCTGGATTTTAAAGACTGGTTATCCTTTTTGGTTTTGTCTATCCTGCTTTTTGTGGCTTCCAGCTATTTGTCCAATTGGGAGTTCTTGTCCTTTAAATTGTTATTTTCTCTTTGAACTATTTCCCACTTTTCTTGTCAGAAGGCTTCCATCTTTTTGATAAGCTCCAATTTAAATTCTTCAAGAGCTTGTGGACAATTTCCATTTTTTGGAAGGTTTTGGTACATTTATTTGTACTTCCTCTTATATTTCCTCTGTAGCCTGGGTTTTTCCTCTGTAAAAATTATCCAGGGTAAACCCTTTCTTCTTGTTTTTCTTGGTGATGGGAAGTTGTTGTTCCTGGTCACTATTTGCTATCACTGTGGAGGTTTTCCCTTCCCTTTTCAGTCAGAAATCTGAGTGATATGGGCAGACTCTCTGAGTATGGAGCTAAGGAGCATGGGTTTTGGCTGAGGTCAGTTCTCAAATCTCTTCTACTCTTTGCTGACCTCTCTGTGCTATCTTCCTGCTAGTGCCCATGGTCTGTGCTCTTCAGCCTGCTGGGGTTTCAGGTCTAGCTGCTCTCAGGTGTAGGTCTTTGGTGGAATTAGTCAGATACCAAAAACCTAGAGGTGCCCCTCACTCACTCACTGATTCTAGCAATCACTGGCTCTGACTCTGGCTCCATAAGTGGGGTGGGGCAGGGTAGATCAGCTCACATTTTGGTGGGAACTTTTTCACCCCCTTATAGTATGGAAATGCCCAAATCCCACATACCTTCAGTGCTGCACCCTACTGTAGAGTCCCTTCATTCATATGAATTCGGTTTTTTTGTTTGTTTGTTTGTTTTGGTCTTTTGAAGTAGTCTATATTGGTAGGTGCTGATGAAAGGAAGAGTCCTGCATCTAGACTGCTGTCATGTTTACCCAGAAGTCCCAGATTTGCACTTTAGAAAAATAATTTTGACAACTTAATGGAGTATGAACCATAATGGAAGAGATTTATGTCCAAGAGGACAATCAGCATGCTCTAGCAAGAGTCTGGCTGTATGATGATGAAGTTCTATACCAATGGGGTAGCAATGTCAGAAGTTGAAATGGGGCATATACAAAGAGACTATAAAAAGGTGACACTTCTAGGCCTTTGCAACATGTTGGATATGGTGGGGCAAAAGAAGTTGAGCATGAAATCTAGGTTGTGAGCCTAAGCTACTGAGAGAATGGTAATATTCTCAGAAGTAATAGTGAAATTAGATAGATAGAAGAATTTGGAAAGGGGAGGAGAAGATAATAAGTTCAATTTTGGATGTATTGAGTTTAAGATATCTATGAGACATCCACTTTGAGAGTTATAGTAAGCGGTTAGAGATATGAGAGTTGAGATCAACAGAGAAGTTAGAATTGGATAATCATCAGTATAGAGATGATGATTGAATAATGGGAGTTAGCGAAAATGAAGTGAGGACATCCCATCTCCCAGTTCCATACATTTTCACTGCATGTACTCTATACAAAAATGTTCTCTCTTCTCATCTTCAGCTTTCTTTCCTGGATTTCAAACCTCAGCCAAAATCTTACATTCTGCAAGAAGCCTTTCCTGGTTCTCCTTAATGACAGTTAACATTTTCCTTTGAGACTACCACCAATTAATCCTGCATATACTCAATTGGTAGTAAACTGTCTTTTCCTTAAAATGTGAGCTCCTTGGAAGCAGGAACTTTAAAAAAAATCTTTATGTGCTTGACAAATAGGAAATGCTAAATGAATACTTGCTGACTAACTGAATCACTATACTGCTGAAGGTAAGAAATCCTCCAGGGACACATTCAATACCAGGAACCACAAAGACAGAAACAAAAGTTATGCAGATAAGAAGATTCCCAAGAGCAGTATGACTGCCTTTTCTGGGTCCCTTGCTCTCATTCCAATCAGTAAAATCATCCCCAGAACCACAGTTAAACAAAGTTTAGGAGTACCAGCCAAGATGTCAGGATTCTCTCTGCTTTTTACATGTTGTCAATGCCTTTTAACATGTTGCATACTTACATGTTATTTTGGATGTAACTTTACATGCTTTATATATAGCTTTAGGGTGGCATATAGGATAATACTATCTTTTGTTCTATTCACAGCAGCTATTTTCTTTCTGCTCCTAATATTCAAGTGTCCTGCCATTCTCATTGTATAATAGCTTATGCTAAAGCTCTTAAAGGTTCTAAGACTAAGCAGATCACAGGGAAGTGGGATTATTGAATTAAATGTTTCAATCTATAAAAAAATCTATTTACAAATTGCCTTAAAATGGTTTTGATGTTATTGCAATATAAGTATGCAATAGAAATATTTTAAGCTATATCTATATATCTGCAAAATGTTGCATTCTTAATTATGTGCTTCTAGTAGGTAGAGAACATATCATTCAATTTTTTATTTCTTTATTGTGCATACTGACCTCACTTATATAGACAGAGTTAGAACAAAACTTAGATGTTTGAAAAGTATCACAGAATCACTAAATCTTAGAGTTGGAAAAGACCTCAGCAGCCATCTAGTCTGTCCCATAGCTGTACAGGAATCCCCAATACAATACAAACTACAATTTTATCTATTTTTTTCCAGATTGCTTTTAGTGAGGGGAAATCAGTTGCATTCAAGACAGCTCATATCACTTTGGGACAGCTCTAATTGTTAGGAACTTTTCCTTTCTGTAATTTGGCTTCTTGTAACTTTCTTGCATTATTACAAATCCTATTATCTGGATCCTAGCAGAACAAATTTTAGTCCCTCTGCTAGATGAAGTTTCTGAATGCTTGGATGGTTGTCATGTTCTCCCTAATCTTCTTCAGGCTAAATCTTGGGTCATGATTTTGATGTCCTTCTCCATCCTAGTTACATTCTTCCACATATTCTCCAGTAAATCTATACTTCTCCTAAAATGTGTCACCTAGAACTAAAAATGTATACTTCTGGATAAGGCCTGTCTAGAAAGTATACAATGAGTCCATAATCTCTCCACTCATTGATACTATGCAAGGCTTAGTGAAACCTAAAATGGAATTAGTTTTCTCTGTCTCCATAGAATACTTTTGGTTTATATTGAGTTTGTAATGCCGTGAAATATAACTTTTTTGTATGTATATCCTGAATCAGATAATGTTTCATGATAATAAAGTAAATCTATCAGCATAGTAAATTGAACAGAATGGCATTCTAATACAAATGACTTACAGTAGAATTACTTGAGGACAAGAATTCCTTAGCTTTTGACCAGTGTGCTTAGCACCAAGGACAGTTCCTGGAGATTGTTTTTATTTTTATTTTTTAAACTATCTGACATTTCATCTGTGTAGAGAACTCCTAGATGGAGGGTGTTGAGGGGATGGGGAGAATTTCACTACACAGGCAAATTATTTTTCCCCTGCAACTTAGTTTTAGAGAGTTACCTGGGTTCCTGAGATGTTATATGATTTTCCCAGTCAGCATATGACAGAGGAAGGTCCTGAACTCAAATTTTCCTAATTCTAAAGCCAGTACACTACCCACTATGCCCTGCAATCAGGTAATTAATACATAGTTTTGGATGGGATTACAAAGAAGAAAAGAGGGTAGAGTATGGACAGAAAAGATTATGTTTGTTGTTTACCCTGGTTAGATTAACCTAATATGATTCAACAAAATTTTATTAAGCAGCAACTAAATAAATAAATAACTTTCAGTGCTTTTAAGTTTGCAAAATATTTTACATGTATTATTTCATTTGATCTTCACAACAGCCCTCTCAGTTAGGTGCTATTATCATCTTCATTTTACAAGTGAGGAAATGAAACAAATCAAGTTAAGTGACATGGCCAGGATCACACAGCTAGTACCTGCCTGAGATAGGATTCAAACACAGATCTGCCAGATGCCAAGCCTAGTGCTCCATCCACTGCATCACCTAGCTACCTGCTACTCTGAACAAAGTACTGTATTGGACTCTGAGTATTCAAAATTTTAAAAAGAAAACAAAGAACTTACTTCCTATTTCTCATACAGACCTATGTAGGACTAGCTGAAAAACCAAGATACACCTTCTATTTTACAGGAATAACTTTCTTTACCTTAACTTTTTTTTGTTTCTAAAGAAATCAACTCACACAGAACTTGCCTTTAATGACAGTCTAAATGAGAAAGTAATTTTATTTTTCCCCAGAGGAAACAACATTATACCCTGCTATAATAAATCAAAATTTGGGAATGGTAAAGGAATTATTGGCACAAAAGCTAGATACTAAAAATGTCCAGGCCATTAGAGAATTATCTGCACTGGAAGGGGCAGGGAAAGGTATTATTGTAGTAAAGTGGCCTATTTTACTAATCTTTGTTTTACAGAAAATATGTATTTCACATTCTGTTCTGTTTCTTCCTACTTATTAGAACAGATTTTTAGAAATTCCCTTTATTTTTGGCTCCCTGATTTCAAATGGACTGTCCTTTAATACTGCTAAGTATATTTTATTCAAATGTAAAAATAAATAGAGACTATACTTTCCCTGCTAATCTCAAAGAGTTTTCAAGATGGTTAAATGAGATGTGAGAAAAATGCTTTTTACACTGAAGAGGATCACTCAGATAAAAGATATTAGGTATATGAAAATGCTCATTGTTGAATCATTATCAGCACATTTTTTAAAATAGCATTACGCTTTTATTGAATTTTTGCCACCTGTCCTACAGGCAGGAATGTGTGAGACATAAGCTGTGTTTTAATCTTTTTTATGTCATATATCTTGTTTGTTTATGCAGTGATATCTTTTTTATGGGCAGCTTTGTGATACAGTAGATAGATGATCAGGCCTGGAGTCAAGAACATTCATTTTCATGTGTTCAAATCTGGCCTCAAATACTTTCTAGTTATGTTATCCTGGGCAAGTCTCTAAACTATGTTTGACTTAGTTTTCTCATCTGTAAAATGAACTGGAGAAGAAAACAACAAATTGTTCCAATTTCTTTGCCAATAAAACTCCAAAAGGGTCATGAAACAACTGAATGGTGGATCTAATTTTTTTATTTTACTTCCAATGACTTAGAAAATGTTATAGATATTATAAAATAGAATAATATGATATATTTCCCCATTGGCTTTTCTAAGAATCCAATGCATACACAAAAAATCAAGACCAAGACTCATTAAAAAATTTAGCACTAACTATATACAGTTAGGCTCACCTCATAATCCTATGGCTCTCCAATCATTTTGTTGATGTAGTTAGCATTGGAAAGCTATATTTAAACTACTGACCCTTTCCATCAGTTTGACAAAGAAGAAAATAATAGAACTGCTCATTTGACAGAAGGAGTGGATCTCAACTAGTTGTATTTGTTTATGGAGGGTGCTATGTAGACATAGTTGTAGGATTTTTTTTCTTTTGTCCTACTCAGTATTTTGAAATTCCATGCTTGACAATAGAAAGTGGCATCATTTCTGACTCTTACATA